>NC_089252.1:167688115-167988115 GCF_963930625.1 Muntiacus reevesi | reverse complement strand
GCACAATTGCACTCATCTCACACACTAGCAAAATAATGCTCAAAATTCTCCAAGCTAGGGTTCAACAGTATGTGAACTGAGAAATTCCAGATGTTCAAGCTGGATTTAGAAAAGTCAGAGGAACCAGAGGTCAAATTGCCAACATCTGTTGAATCGTAGAAAAAGCAAGAGAATTCCAAGAGACCATCTACTTCTGCTTCATTGACTAAACTAAACCCTTTAACTGTGTGGATCACAACAAACTGTGGAAACATCTTCAAGAGATGGGAATACAAGACCATCTTACCTGCCTCCTGGGAAATCTGTATGCAGGTCAAGAAGCAACAGTTAAAACTAGAAATGGAACGAAAGACTGGTTCCAAATAGGGAAAGGAGTACATCAAGGCTGAATATTATCACCCTGCTTATTTAACTTATATGCAGAGTACATCATGCAAAATTCTGGCCTGGATGAAGCACAAGATGGAATCAAGATTTCTGGGAGAAATATCAATTATCCCAGATATGCAGATGACAGTACCCTTATGGCAGAATATGAAGAGGAATGAAAGAGCCTCTTGATGAAAGTGAAAGAGGAGAGTGCAAAAGCTAGCTTAAAACTCAACATTAAAAAAACTAAGATCATGGCATTTGATCCCATCACTTCATGGAAAATAAATGGGGAAACAATGGAAACAGTGAAAGACTTCATTTTCTTGGGCTCCAAAATCACTGTAGATGGTAACTGCAGCCATGAAATTAAAAGAAATGGAAGAAAACCTATGACAAACTTAGACGTCACATTAAAAAACAGAGACATTGCTTTGCCAACAAAGGTCCATATCGTCAAAGCTATGGTTTTTCTAGTAGCAATGTATGGGTGTAAGAGTTGGACCATAAAGAAAGCTGAGCACCAAAGAACTGATGCTTTTGAACTGTGGTGTTGGAGAAGACTCTTCAGAGTCCCTTGGACTGCAAGGAGATCAAACCAGTTAATCATAAAGGAAATCAGTCCTGAATATTCATTGGAAGGACTCATGCTGAAGCTGAAACTCCAAAACTTGGCCACCTGATGTAAAGAATTGACTCCTTAGAAAAGACCCGGATGCTGGGAAAGATTGAAGGCAGGAGGAGAAAGGGACAACAGAGGATGAGATGGTTGGATGGCATCACCAACTCGATAGACGTGAGTTTGAGCAAGTTCTGGGAGTTGGGGAAGGACAGGGAATCCTGGAAAGCTGCAGTCCATAGGGTTAGAACAAGTTGGACATGACTGAGTGAGTGAAATGAACTAAACATCAATGCTCACTCTCAATAGTCATTTTTCACTGAAGTTTCACTGCTCAAGTGATTCTCTACCTAGGGGAAGCTGGTTCTCATAAAAACTTCAACCACTTTTCCTCTTACTTTGGGATACCCACCAAGATCTGCTTTCTTTTCAATTTCTAAAACAGAATCCATTTTGCCCCTCTTTCTCCCACTCAGTAAGTTATTCATAGGTGATGTTAATCCTTCTAGACAGTAAGGAAGATCTAGACCTTAAAATATGGACAATCTAATATTCCTTGGAAGCAAGTGTCCTTCTGAGGAGTGGTCTTTACTTTCTTCAAATGCCCACCACTTTCCTCAAATACTCAGATAATAAATTAACACAAAATATAACTCATACTCTGGAAATGAAAGTATTACAGTCAGTGCTAATACTAAAGACCTGAGGTTGGAATAAGGCTGGTGAATTTTTTAACAATGAGAAAGTCAGTGGAGCTGGAGCAACATGAGCAGAAGGGAAGTTAATAGGAGACAATGTTGGAGAAAAATGTATGAGCAGAGAAAAATCATGGGGTGTCTACCTACTTGCAAACAACTGACTTGATTCTTATCATGGTGCTCTAGACATAAGGGCTAAGGGAAAGAAGAATGAAAACATTTAGCGTTTCCTGTAGGATATTTAAGAAGAAATCTATCTTTAATCTAGAATCTGGAATGTGCACATTCAATGTAAAATTAATAAGTATTAAAAACAATAAAAAATGCCAATACTAACAACTTCTTCATGTCTAAATCAAAATACTTAAAGAAAAGACAAAACAGAAATTGTAGGACATCTGTCCTATTTAACCCACTGTTTCCCACAAATGCTTTCTTAGTTGTGTTCAGTTGAAGGCTAAAATGTTAAAGATGATTTCGTCATGTTCTCCTAGCTTTCACTGGGTAACTGATGGAATAGACCAAACTCTTTATAACTAGGGTTAAGAGCCCTACAAATGTAAACATCAGTGGAGGTCCAAACAGTAGAAAGTAGAAGAATGGGTAGAAAGTCATCCAGGGAGTGGACATGAGGGTTATATATATTAGTAGGTAGTGGGCATCCACCCACATAAGCCAGTGTAGGAGGCAGAAGTCATGATCCTTCAAGAAAATTCAAATACTTTGGAGAAAATACTGACCTCCCTTCCCAGGTGAGCAGGAATCAATTCCGTTTTTGTTATCAGGAACAAAATCTGAGCAAGAGAGCAGATGAGGCAGGCTTTTTGTGTTTGCTTTTAAATAGGTTGAAGGAAAGATGCAATGAAGACATCATCTTTCCTGAGTCAGAGGGCCAACAGCAGAGATGGACTGATATTGTGTAGGATGAGAACAAAACCTAGATCTCAACTGAAGACTCTACAGTAGAACCAGATAAATTAGAGTAAGGCTTTAGGAAGAAGAGTAGGGGTTTGACGAGGAAAATATAAGTTGGAATCTGGAGAAAGAGGACTTTATTGAGTACCTTGAACTGTAAAGTAGCTGTGAATAGAGCTGAGAGTAGGGAAGACAGATGTGCCAAAGAAAGTGGAAAATTAATAGAGAGTTAATTATGGGAGAGGAGGCAGAGATCTAGTTACTGGAAGTACAAATAAACTGAGACTTTTTATATTATGCTAAAGTTAAAGATACATTTTTAAAATATTATGTATAATAGTATTAAGAATAGGTAAAGCTAGTCACTTATACTCTATTTAATGACTCTATGAAAAATTATTCCTGCTATTAAGTAGCTATTTCAAAACAAAAGGAATTCCTTCTAAGACATAAACTTTACTCATTTCCAAAACTATACAGTCGCACATTTTTAATATAGAAAGAATTTTTTAAAGGTGAGATAAATGTCTCAGATATATTAGTCTGTCAGTTTGGTCGCTCGGTCACGTCCAACTCTTTGCAACCCCATGGACTGCAACATGCCAGGCCTCCCTGTCCATCACCAACTCCCGGGTTTACCCAAACTCATGTCCATTGAGTTGGTGATGCCATCCAGCCATCTCATCCTCTGTCGTCCCCTTCTCCCACCTTCTGTCATTCCCAGCATCAAAGTCTTTTCAAATGAGTCAGCTCTTTGCATCAAGTGGCCAAAGTATTGGAGTTTCAGCTTCAGCATCAATCCTTCCAATGAATACCCAGGACTGATTTCCTTTAGGATGGACTGGCTGGATCTCCTTGCAGTCCAAGGGACTCTCAAGAGTCTTCTCCAACACCACAGTTCAAAAGCATCAAATTTTCAGCGCTCAGCTTTCTTTGTAGTCCAACTCTCACATCCATACATGAACACTGAAAAAACCATAGCCTTGACTAGATGGACCTTTGTTGACAAAGTAGTCTCTGCTTTTTAATATGCTGTCTAGGTTGGTCATAACTTTCCTGCCAAGGAGCAAGTGTATTTTAAATTCATGGCTGCAGTCACCATCTGCAGTGATTTTGGAGCCCCAAAACATAAGTCTGCCACTGTTTCCACTGATTCCCCATCTATTTCCCATGAAGTGATGGGACCAGATACCATGATCTTAGTTTTTAAAATGTTGAGCTTTAAGCCAAACTTTTCACTCTCCTCTTTCACTTTCATCAAGAGGCTTTTTAGTTCCTCTTCACTTTCTGCCATAAGGGTGGTGTCATTTGCATATCTGAGGTTATTGATGTTTCTCCTGGCAATCTTGATTCCAGTTTGTGCTTCATCCAGCCCAGCATTTCTCGTGATGTACTCTGCATATAAGTTAAATAAGCAGGGTGACAATATACAGCCTTCATGTGCTCCTTTCCCACTTTGGAACAAGTCTGATATTCCATGTCCAGTTTTAACTGTTGCTTCCTGATCTGCATACAGATTTCTCAGGAGGCAGGTCAGGTGGTCTGATACTCCCACCTCTTTCAGAATTTTCCACAGTTTATTGTGATCCACACAGTCAAGGCTTTGGCATAATCAATAAAGCAGAAATATATGTTTTTCTGGAACTGTCTTGCTTTTTTGATGATCCAGCAGATGTTGGCAATTTGACCTCTGGTTCCTCTGACTTTTCTAAAACCAGCTTGAACATTTGGAAGTTCATGGCTCACGTATTACTGAAGCCTGGCCTGGAGAATTTTGAGCATTACGTTACCAGCGTGTGAGATGAGTGCAATTGTGTGGTAGTTTGAACATACTTTGGCATTGCCTTTCTTTGGGAATGGAATGAAAACTGACCTTTTTCAATCCTGTGGCCACTGCTGATTTTTCCAAATTTGCTGGCATATTGAGTACAGCACTTTCACAGCATCATCTTTTAGGATTTGAAATAGCTCAACTGGAATTCCATCACCTTCACTAGCTTTGTTTGTAGCGATGCTTTCTAAGGCCCACTTGAATTCGCCTTCCAGTCAGGATGTCTGGCTCTAGGTGAGTGATCACAGCATCGTGATTATCTGGGTTGTGAAGGTGTTTTTTTTGTACAGTTCTTCTGTGTATTATTGCCACCTCTTCTTGATATCTTCTTCTTCTGTTAGGTCCAAACCATTTATTGTCCTTTATTGAGCCTATTTTTGTATGAAATGTTCCCTTGTTATCTCTAATTTTCTTGAAGAGATCTCTAGTCTTTCCCATTCTATTGTTTTCCTCTATTTCTATGCACTGATTGCTGAGGAAGGCTTTCTTATCTCTCCTTGCTATTCTTTGGAACTCTGCATTCAAATGGGAATGTCTTTCCTTTTCTCCTTTGCTTTTTGCTTCTCTTCTTTTCACAGCTATTTGTAAGGCCTTCTCAGACAGTCACTTTGCTTTTTTGCATTTCTTTTTCTTGGGAATGGTCTTAATCCCTGTCTCCTGTACAATGTCATGAACCTCTGTCCATAGTTCATCAGCCACTCTGTCTATCAGATCTAGTCCCTTAAATTTATTTCTCACTTCCACCGCGTAATCATAAGCGATTTGATTTAGGTCGTACCTGAATGGTCTAGTGGTTTTCCATACTTTCTTCAATTTAAGTCTGAATTTGGCAATAAGGAGTTCATGATCTCAGATATATATACTTGTGCAATTTCTAAGTAGCACAATCATATTTAGGAAATATATTTGCCACAAGATTGAACATGAGAATGTCTATAATTATCTACATCAGTATGGAAAAAAAAAAATAAGAGATGTACCCAGGCTTGAAGAACAGTTTGTATCCGTTTACATTGTCTTTTTTACCATGGAGTAAAATTGAACTCGGCTTCCCAGGTAGCTCTGATGATAAATAATCCACCTGCCAATGCAGGAGATGTAAGAGACTTGGGTTCTATTCCTGGGTTGGGAAGATCCCTGGCGGAGGGCAGGGCAACCTACTCCCATATTATCGCCTGGAAAATCCCATGGACAGAGGAGACTGGCAGGCCACAGTCCAAGGGGTCGCAAAGAGTCAGACACGACTGAGCGACTTAGCGCACACTGCACATACAGTATTGACATGGTACAGGTAGGTTACCACTTTCGAAATTCTTCCTCAACCTAACGCCATTTTAACATAACTCCTTTTCCTTGTAAATATGTGCCAAGCTTTAAATTGCAAAGCCAAACTATCAAAAAGACAAAAAGAAAGAAAGCCATAGGAGCCAAACTAACAAAAGAGCCGTCTTTGCCAACTTGTACTTTTATTATTGAGAATGAGAAGATAGTTTGTAAAGATCTTCTGAGATGGAGCCATTAAAAAGGGATAATTAAGTGCAAGCATCTGAAATACATCTGGCACTTCAGTAAATACAGTATTCTGTTTTAAATAATGACATATACATGATGCTCCAGAGTGCTGCTTGAGATTTGGCTATTGGAACTAAGGAAGTGAATTTTTATTTAATTTGAATTTAAATAGCTATCTATCAGATAGTGTAAGTCTAGAGAAAGTAAAAGTTTATATCTAAAGAAAGGAAACATTATTTTCCTCATGCAGCACTTCATTTGAGAGCTGAGAGAAAAAAAATTGAAAGACATCTTTAAGCATGCTCAAATCTCTCAAACTGAAATTAGTGGAAACAGTGGTTTGAGTCAAACATGCATGTCAAAAAGTGGGCACTCTGCCATATACTCACATACAGGGGATTATAGGAACATTTTATAAGAGAATGGTCAGCCTAATATCAAAAGAGAGTATGAAAATTTAGAAAACATGAGACATCGATATCAACACAATTGCATTTAGTTTGTAAATAGTTTTTGTGAACCACACATGCTGATCCTAGCTTTGTTATGAACTATCGGTGGCTCAGTTGGTAAAGAATCCACCTGCAATGTGGGAGACCTGAGTTGAGACCTGCAATGTTTGATGAACTCCTGAAAAATGGCATCAATAATGAGAAAGTGATATGCAAAGTACTTGGGAGGGTTTGCAAGCTTTACCGGTCTGAGACATAACTGGGTGCTTAAAAAAAGATAAATGGGGGTATAACAACAACAACAAAACAGACCTGAGCCTTTCAAAGCCTCAAATGCACAGACACATACACTTCAGCATGAGCACAAACGTCTATGAAAACAGTCCATCCTCAATCATTTATCTTTCTTTAATTTACCTTTGACCTAAACCCAAAATGGTGAAATCTGATTGGAGGTGACAGACATTGAAGTGAAAAATAGGGTGGGTGGTTGTTGTTGTTTTATGTCTGTTCTCTGTTTTGTTTTTCTACTTTAAGCACAAGTAGCTACCCTTATGTTGTGACTGAAATGCCTCTCACGGAGCTCTCTGCCTAACAGTCCCTGTCGCTGAAACTCTGTCTCAGATCCAAATTAAAAAACCTGGTGACTCAGATAGCAAAGAATCCACCTGCAATGTGGGACACCTGGGTGGGGTCCTTGGGTTGGGAAGATCCTCTGGAGGAGGGCACGGCAGCCCACTCCAGTACTCTTGCCTGGAGAATCCCATGGGCAGAGGAGCCTGGCGGGCTACAGTCCATGGGGTCGCAAAGAGCTGGACACGACTGAGTGACTAAGAATACCCAGCGCATATTATTAGGTTGAATCATTCGAAATTGCCATTACCCAATCATTTATCTACAAAAATGATAGTTTCAAATATTCAAGCTTATAGTACCAGGAAGTACAATTCAAAGAATATTGATTTTAATAATAATCATAAAGTCAAAATTAACATATACATTGTTTCAAACAGAATATTGAAATAAAATCAGTTCTTTTATTTTTGTATAACAGTGTAAATCATTACCATTTGCAAATTTTATTATTAGAAATAGAAAATATTCTAACATGTTCTCAATTTCTTGTCTAAGTCTGCTTTAATTTGTTCATCTTATAGTTTGATACTCCTTCCTTCACAAAAGAAAGACTTCAGTTTCCTAAAAAACAAAACTAACCAGCTTTTTAAAAAAATATTTATTTATTTGGCTACGTCAGGTCTTAGTTGTAGCACTTGGGATCTGCGGGCTTTAGAGCATGTGGACTTAGTTGCTCAGTGGATGGAGGATATTAACTCCCTGACCAGGGATTAAGCCCAGGTCCTCTGTGTTGCAAGGCAGATCCCTAACCACTGGACCACAGGGAAGTCCCGTTCAGTTTCTTTGGAACTTCAACTTTCTTAACTTCAACTTTCTTAACTGGATCATCTATTCCTTAATAGTCTTTTTTATTATGGCTATAATATATATGATGAAATATTATCAAATATCAGCAATTTAATTTGATAACACAGAGAAAACTCTTTAGACTGAAACCAGAGTTAGGAATATCTAAAGAGTGGGAATGCATATGTTGGGTTTCTCCAGTGGCTCAGGTGGTAAAGAAAGCTTCCTGCAACGCGGGAGACCCAGGTTCAATCCCTGAATTGGAAAGATCCCCTGGAGAAAGGAATAACAACCCGCTCCAGCATTCTTGCCTGGAGAATTCCAAGGACAGAGGATCCTGGCTGGCTACCGTCCATGGGACCTCAAAGAATTGGAAATGACTGAGCAACTAACACACACACATAATACATACATCACAAACATAAAAAGATCTTCAGGAAATATTAAATGATAAAATTAAAGCACAGAACAGGGTATAGTTAGCTATATTTTGTGAAAGAAAAAAGAGAAAATAAAGCTATATCTATAAAAATGCTAGTAGCATACACAATAAACTAGTAAAAGTGATAAAAAGGATGAAAGCAGGAATGAGAGGATGAACAATAACTGTATATCTTTTTATATTACTTTGATTTTTTTGAACCATGAAATGTACTATCTACTCAAAAAATTAAATTACATGTTAGAATATATAAAATAGGCACTGATTTGCCATTTTATTCTTTTCAAAATAAGAGTGCAACAGTTATGATGACTGGGTTTAACTATAACAGTAATTTAGGAAAGAAATTCTCAAAAATGCTAGGTAAAACATAACTAGTATATAGTACTGCAGTTCTTAAATTTTACTGTGTGTGAAATACCCCATATGCTTTGCTAAAATGTTCATAATCTTGAGGCTTAACCCAGATTATTATTAAGTTTCAACTGGAGTTTAAGAATGTATATTTTAACAAACTCTAGGTAAGCATCATGCAGAGATTGATTGACCCTACTCTGAGTAATCTTGTTTTAATGTTAGGGTATCTAATATCTTAAAATGTTATGCTATTTCAACATTAACAAATTCTCAAATATAGTAAAATAGTATATCTGAAAATAGCAACTTCCTAACATGCGTTATTTTCCTTTTTAAATTTGATATAATTTTATTGTGTTCACTAGTTAATTTAAAAAGCTAATATTTACAGATCCAAATTTTTCTTTATATTTAATATTAACTGGTAACTTCATACAATAAACCATTAGAAGATAATAAAGAATGTTGTATCAATATATTTATCATTTTTACAAAAGCCTCCATATCACTTTTAGACTACATTTCAAACTTTTTAAAAGTGCAGTAGTGGATATTTTTAACCTTTGTATTCATTCATCTTCTGAGCTTCATTGCCATTCGGGAAATTCTCCACTTTGTGAGTTTTGTTGACAAGCAGAAACTACCTTTCAATACAGAAGCTCAATGTTCTTTTCAAAACAGTACCTAGCACTGAAACCAAACTTCACAAAAACAAGAAACTGCATTGACTCCATGGCCTACAAGTCTAGTTCCCTGGCCGTAACAGAGACACTGTAAGCTACCCCAAGTCCTTTTAATAGATTCTTTTTCTGCTTACAAAATCACAAATGTATTGGTTCTGTGTTTTTTTGTTGTTGTTGTTTTTTAATGTCTAAGAACCTTGACTGATACATGTAAGCTTAGGTCTGAAAAAGCAACTGAAATATCACATAGAAGAAATAAGACTTAACAGCAGTTCAAGCAGGACTTCCCTGGTGGTCCAGTGGTTAAGTCCTTGCACTTCCACTACAGGGGACGTGGACTCAATTCCTGGTTGGGGAACTAAGATCCTGCTTGCCATGTGGTACAGCCAAAAAAAAAGAAAAGTAGAATTTCATGGAAAGGAAAATGAAATATAATTGATTTCAACTTAATTCAAGTCTACAATGGGACAACCAAAATACCCATACAAACTTGGGGAGGGAGGCGGCATTGAAAGGATAGAGACCAGGACAAGAGAAAAAGTGGTACTCTGATGCTATAGCTCTGCCTGGGCAAGTTACATTTGGTGCAGAGTCAGGCTCTGAGCCTACATCTTAGAGAAACCTTTATAAATGTGTGTTTCCAGTGAAAGTCTTGAAAATGATATCATAACTGTCCATGCAAACAGATATTTAACATTTTAAAGACAAGATTTGATGATGAATATAAAAACATCATCTTTCAACAATTCAAAGATTTTCCAAAGAAATTAGAAATTTAAACTGTTACCAATAGCAGGTATAGTCACAGGGTATTATCTCATTGAGAGTAGTAACTGACAGTTAAAGTTGCAGAAAGAAAGAGATAATAGCATTCAATTAAAGAACTTAATAGCAATAATAGAGGTCTAATGATAACGTCTCAGCATGTTCAAAAGACATATGTTTCCACTTAATGAAATTCACTTAATAAACCCCAAATCTAATTGTCTATTTACTTTGTCTACTTTACATTGTCTGTTTCATCAGAAGATAAAATTTCATACCTTTTACTCAAAGGCTCTTGCCACAACATTGAAAATGAAGAGTAAGTTTATAAGTCCTTTCCATCATACCAGTGCTGAGGCCATAATCAATCATGTCATCACAAAGTGAACAGTTCTGTTCACATAGACCACCCATCAGTTTTTAGGAAGAGGTAAAGGGATTCTGTTATAGTCATGCTCAGTACAGTTCTGGAGCATCAATAAATGGTTGGTACATGAGGCTTCATCGGGGGAGGCAGTGTCATTGCATAAAAGGTGATGGGCAGGGCTTCAGTCAATGGAGAGGGCACTTGAGAGGCCATGGCTGGGTGAGTCACAAAACAGAAAACTAAAAGTGGAAAATCTGAAATACAGAGAGAGCTGCAATTCAGCTGCTAACACTGGGAGCCAGAAGCAGCACTGGGTGATCTACAAAATGGCAGGATCCACTTGTGAACAAAGGAGTTCCAAAAATCAGTGTTGAGATCCGTGACCCAGGACCTGGGTTCTGTTATCCGGACTGTGAAAAATCCAAACTCGTGGGAGGATGAGAGATTCAGAACCAGGTTTTTTGTATTTTTAGATTTTTTTCTTTTTTTTAATGTGGATCATCTTTAAAATTTTTGTTAAATTTGTTAAAATGTCACTTCTGTTTGATGTTTTGGTTTTTGGATTGCAAGGTGTGTGGGATCTTATCTCCCTGCCCAGGGATCGAACCAGCACCCTGCATTAGAAGGCAAAGTCTTACCACTGGACCACCAGGGAAGTCCCCCAAGTCACATTTAATTCTTATATGCTTAAGCCAAAGAGAGCTGATGAGCTAAGATCTCCAGTCAGGAACACTAATGGATTCAGGAATGAGCCCAAAATTCTTATCATCACTAATACACTCCCTTGATGATCTCATCTAGCTCCACTATTTAAAAACTATCACTGTGTTTATAAATTTATCTGGAGGCCTTACATGTCTTTTTAGTTCCAGGATATTTAACATGTATCTCAAATGCAGCATGTCTAGAACTCCCAATTTTCATCCCTGTAGTTCTATATATTAATTCAAATAGGAGCAACTTTTCTTACACAGAGTTGTATGACTTTCCATCAATCACAGTTGCAGAATTTCCATACTGGCTTCCCCTTGTAATAATAATCTAATTGAAAAGGGGAGGTTGGCTAGGGAATTTAGAAAGACGTTTTAGAAACATTGGCATTTCAAGATATTGCAAGACATCTTTTACTCAATGTGCCTATCTATATGCATGAAGAGAGATTGGGGTATGATGGTGAGCTGGCCCCCACCTGCAGATACCAGTTGGCATACTTGAATGAATTCCCATTGAACTTAATATGAATGACGTATTACATCTTATAGTTTCCCTGGGCACTACATCTCTGATGTTATCTTGATCCACCATTCATCCCTGCCCTCTGCTTTGACTCTGCCAGTTACATTCTAGCCATAGTACATGTCTTGCTCACATTAAACCTGGAATTTTTCACCTTTTATTTTTTTTTTGATGTGGACAATTTCTTGAATTTGTTACAACATTGCTTCTATTTTATGTTTTGGATTTTGGCCTCAAGGCATGTGGAATCTAAGCTCCCCAACTAGGGATAGAAACTGCATCCCTTGAATTGGAAGGCAAAGTCATAACCACTGGATCATCAGGGAAGTCACTCAGCTTTTTTAATATTCTAAGCACCTTTCTGATTCAGGACCTTTCCACAAGCTATTTTTTTCCTTTCACTTTTTGGATTACTTTTCCTTCCACTTTTTGAATAGTGGAACTATTCAAGTAACTCTGCCTTGTTATTTAAGTCAATTTCATAGTCACCCCTTCCTCAGAAAATGAGCCTGTTAAATAAGCAGAGTGATAATATACAGCCTTGACGTACTCCTTTCCCAATTTTGAACCAGTCCATTGTTCCGTGTCCAGTTCTAACTGTCGCTTCTTGTCCTGTACACAGATATATACAGAGTACATAGGGCCTCCCTGGTAGCCCAGATGGTAAAGAATCTGCCTGCAATGCAAGAGACCTGGGTTCCATCCCTGGGTCGAATGCAGAGAGCCACAAAATTATAAGATGCTTGCTCTTTGGAAGAATAGCTATGGCAAACCTAGACAGTGTATTAAAAAGTGGAGATGTTTCTTTGCTGACAAAGGTCCATATAGTCAAAGCTGTGCTTCCCTGACAGGCTCAGATGGTAAGGAGTTTGTCTGCAATGCAGGAGGCCTGGTGTCGATCCCAGGGTCAGGAAGATCCCCTGGAGAAGGGAATGGCAACCCACTCCAAAATTCTTGCCTGGAAAATCCCATGGAGAGAGTAGCCTAGAGGGCTACAGTCCATGGGGTCACAAAGAGTTGGACATGACTAAGCAACTAATACTATACTGCACATGATTTTTCCAGTAGTCATGTATGGATGTAAGAGTTGGACCATTTAAAAGGCTGAGCACCAAAGAATTGATGCTTCTGAACTGTGGTGCTGGAGAAGACTCCTAAGAGTCCCTTGGACAGCAAGGAATCCAACCAGTCAATCCTAAAGGAAATCAACCCTAAATATTCATTGGAAGACTGGTGTTGAACTTGAAGCTCTAATACTCTGGCCACTTGAAGTAAAGAGCCAACTCATCGTAAAGGTCCCTGCTGGGAAAGACTTCAGGCAAGCGGAGAAGGGGGCAGCAGAGGCATCACCAACTCAGTGGACATGAGTTTGAACAAATCCAGGGAGATAGTGAAGGACAGTGAAGCCTGGCGTGCTGTAGTTCCTGGGGTCGCAAAGAGCCAGACACAACTTAGCAAATGAACAACTGGGAATTATTTCCTGCAAATGGTTGCAGTTAAATGTTTGTATATTGAGTTATTTTCTCATTCTTATATACTTCAATTGACTTTGAATTTATAATTAATATTCCTTTGACAGTAATTTTTAGTTACTGATATAAAGTTTTATCTCCACACCTTTTCAGGAAATTTCATGAAACTTTAAATATGCAATTGGTACTTCTATTTTAGCATACTTTGCTTTAATATTTTTGTTAAGTGAAATAGTAATTTCTCTGTGAAGAGAACTATGCTAGAATATTTCACAAATGCTGTCATAAAAGTGTGTTTTATGTACTAAGCTTTCTCAAAGAACCATTGTTGTTCAGTTGCAAAGTTATGTCTGAGTCTCTGACCCCATGAACTGCAGCATGCCAGGCTTCCCTGTCCCTTGCTATCTCCCTGAGTTTGCTCAAACTCATGTTCATTGAGTTGGTGATGTCATCCAACACTCTCCTCCTCTATTGTCCCCTTCTCCTCTTGCCCTAGATCTTTCTTAGTATCAGGGTCTTTTCCAAAGAGTTGGCTCTTTGCATTAGGTATTGGAGCTTCAGCTTCAGCATCTGTGCTTCAATGAATATTCAGGGTTGATCTCCTTTAGGATCAACTAGTTTGATATCCTTGCTGAAGGAGTAATCATTACTTTATATTGCATTTTCAAAAATGAATATATCCAGGTGATCCCTGACAGCATGGACTGTAATATAATTACATAAAATATTACTGACTTAAAATTGTCCCAGGATTAGAGAAATAGGAATATTATTCCAGAAGGAATCTAATTCAATTGATTTCCAATGCAGGGCTTTCTTATTGTCTTCACTTGAGCTATTGGAGAATTCTCACTGGGAAATAAATAGACATTAACAGAGCCCAAGTAATGGAAAAATCCATTTAGAGCACTTTAAAATGTCATGGTAGATGTGATTAGACATTTATAAAGTGAAACATGTCACTCACTCAGGAGTTCAGATTTATTTATTTTGAATAACAAAAATACAACTTTCCATGAAAATTTGATGTAATATAAGAAATTACGCTGAAAATTCAGTTTTCATAATTTAAAAAATTCCAATTGAACTACACCTTCCAGCAGAAATATTCATAAAGTTGTCAGTTTGTGTCAGTAAGTTGCATGAGAAAGATGATAAAATTTCCAGAGAAGGCAAATTTAACATACCATTTATTACAACTTTTCTTAAAGCCATAGTCTAAATATCCTATTTCTCCTATTTACATTTCTTAAAATCTAATCCTGATGAGATATGGGTTCATAAGAGTTATAACTATATATGTTTAATAAGTATAAATTATGTTGATGAAATTTAGTATATCAAAGCAACTACAGTTATTTCGCTATTGTTATGGCACTAAATGGTGCCTGACTCTTTGCAACCCCGTGGACTGTAGCCCACCAGGCTGCTCTGTGCATGGGATTTCTCAGGCAAGAATACTGGAGGGGGGTGCCATTTCCTTCTCCAGGGGATCTCCCCGACCCAGGGATTGAACCTGTGTTGCCTGCATTGTCAGGCAGATTCGTTACTGCTGACGCATCAGGGAAGCACTAGAGCTATTTTTACAAAATTCAAATTCCTTTCAAACTCTCTATCAAATGATAAAAAACAATCACTATACATGAACCATGTCTTAGATCAAAATTGTTTGTGGAAGTATTGAGAAATAATCATCTCCCTATTCTCTGCTGTTATTTAGAGGAAGATGTCAAAGTTATCTAGAGAATAAAAGATTTACAAATGTTTTTCTACTGTCTACTCTCTTTGAAGGATCACGACATTCCTGGACTAGAATTAAAAAATCTGAATTCCAGTCCCAAAGCCTCTTTTACTAGATCACTCAGAATAAATAACTTTAGCTTTCTAACTTTTCTCCTTTTACATATAACATGGGGACAGCCACGCTGTCCTTAATGCATAAATTCCTTTACTGGCAAGATTATTTTTAGGGTCAAATCACAGTGTCTATGACCTATTAAAGGAGATATGGGCATAACCCATGAAAAATTTGCTGTCTCTTTCAATGATAAAGAGGAGAAAACATTATTTTGGATACTGATTCAATTTTTACCTACTTCTGTTAAAAGAGATGAGAATAATGGCATATGTGTATCTTCTTGAGTGTGTATATGTTTAATGGCATAAAAGTAGATAGGTTTTAGTTCTATGTAATGCAGACTATGTATTTTAGACCACAACTTCCACATAAAACAATTTCAAAGCTATATAAAATACTGACATATTTCCTTAGAACGTCAGAGAGCAAGCAACAATAACTCTTATTGTTGACCAGTAGCAACAGACAGCTCTCTCTTCAATAGCAAAAAGGAAGTGAAAAGACTGGAATCATTTACCACAATAGCAACATCAAACATTTTCTATCTAAAAAAATTTTTTTAGAATGTGATCTGAAATACAGGTATTCTCACAAAAACCAAAAAACAATTCATTCCAGCAGATTAATGCTAAAAGAAATTCTATCAGATGATGTTAGTAATGTAGAAAAAAACAAAGAGCACATAAACTAGTAAACATGTGAGAAAACATTGGCTTATAAGCTAATTACAGGTACAATAAAAATAATGCTTCAAAGCATCTAAAAGGGATACAGAACAGATCAATATGACAGGATCTAGTAACAGATTCATCAATCTGTAGACAATTTTTGTATGACAAAATAGCTTTGCATAGTAATGCATCAATAAATAGTCCCCAAATAATTGAGTATTCACATGGAAAAATAATATTGGATCCTATTTCGTATGGCTAATGTTTATAGAATTAAATGCAGAAAAGGAAATAATAGATAATAAACAGAAGAAAAGACAACAATAGACATAATAAAGGAGAGTATCAACATGATATTAGGTGAGGGAAATATTTCTGAAACAGAACACAAAAATAATTGTAAAGAAAAGATCTACAAATTGGATTACATTAAAGTTAAGAATGTCTATTTGTCAACAGTACCTTTAGGGATATAAAAATACAAATCACTAAAGAGAATACAGTTAAAAACACATGTAATTGGCAAAAGGCTTGTATCCAGAACATAAAGAATATCTACAAATTAGTAAGAAAAGGACTACCCAATGGAAAAATGGGGAAACTGAGTGACTGAAATATCACGAGAATGTGTAATTGGCCATTATATACATGAAATGGTACAACTTCATTACAAGTCAGAGTAAGTCAAATCTATAATGAAGTGAAACTGAAAGTAAAGTCTCTCAGTCGTGTCCGACTCTTTGCGACCCCATGGACTATACAGTCCATGGAATTCTCCAGGCCAGAATACTGGAGTGGGTAGCACTTCGCTTCTCTAAGAGATCTTCCCAACCCAGGGATCAAACCCTGGTCTCCTGCACTGCGGGCGGATTCGTTACCAGCTGAGCCACAAGGAAAGCTCCTATAATAAAATATCATCACGCAAACACCATAATGTAAACACACAATGTAAAATGTCTGATGATACAAAGAGCTGGAAAGAATGTGGAGCAACAGGATTTCATGCAACGTTTCTAGGAATGTAAACGACTACTTTGGGAAAAAACCTGAAATTCCTGAAAATTATCTACTAAAGTTGAAAATATGCAAAGCCTAAGGCAAGCAAATCTGTTCCTATATATTTAGCCATGGAAACTGTGGGCATATGGTACATTAGGGAATCAGCATACAAAAAAGTCAATGGCAGCATTATAGGCATAAGCTAAAAGTCCATAAACAGCAAAATAAATAAATATATTTTGATTTATTCTTTCAATGGAATCAAGTAAAGTGAAAAAGGTGAACGGAACTATAACATTATTGGTAAATTTATAACAATGGTGAGCAAGAGATGTCAAATACAGAAGAAATACAGACTGTATGATTTAATTTATGTAAAGTTTAAAAATAGCAAAAACTAAGTTATAGTGCTTAGGAATGCATTTTGGGGGTGTAGAAATTATACAGGAAAACAAGGAAGTGTTTACATAAAAGTCAAGAAAGGGAGGTGAAGAGTTGAAAGTAGCAAGTGGGGCACTTCTGGGAACTCATAATGTTTTCCTGACCGGGGTAGTTTAATTGCTGGTCACTTTTTAAGAACTTGAAACTGTCTACATTTATGTTTTATGTAATTCTTTGTGTGTGTAACTACCGCATTTTAGAAAGATGAACATTGCAATAGGAACAGCTGCACTCTGGAAATGAAACGCTTAGACAAAAAGCTGAAATTATGTAAAGAATAAGAAAATAGGGAAATCAAGAAATTATATGACATATATTTCAAAGGAGATGGACAGATCTAAAAAGGTAAATTAATACTTGTTTTAATAAACATTTAAAACACCCTTAAGATGTCACAGGAAAATTATAAGACATATTTTCAAATCTCAACTTTCTAATTTATGCTTCTTAACTTCCCAGTAATAAATATACACAAAGAAGACCCTGCAGCCTCTGTGCGCATCCAAGAAAATTAATTGCCTTCCACAATGAAAAAGGATTACTGGGAAGTAGAATGAGAGAGGGAAATATAAGAAGCTACAACTGGAGATAAAGGGTTTATGACATTAATATTATTTTTAATGGTAAATGCAAATTAGGATAATAAAGAATCATGATTTTGTGATGAAGTAGTGTCTGGAGGAAAAATCTTAGACCATTAATGTGCTATCTAAAACTGACCAGAGAAGGTAAAATACATTTAATAAAATAGGCAGAGATAATGATGTAAGAGGATGAAGAAAATTTGCATATTGTATTTTTAAGAGCTAGTTATATGGAATTAGCACAAAGGACATGTGGAATTTCTATCCATTTCTTCAGGAAGAAAATAATTATAAATACATATAATATCAAATTTCCTTTTACAATAAAAAGTGTAAACATTAAATGAAATTGAAAGAGGAAATAATATAATAAAGTGAGCAGTGAAGTGAACATTGTTCAGTCATGTCTGACTCTTTGCAACCCATGGACTATGCAGTCCATGGAATTCTCCAGGCCAGAATACTGGAGTGAGTCGCTTTTCCCGCCTCCAGGGGATAACCGAGGGATTGAACCCAGGTGTCTAGCATTGTGGGTGGATTCTTTACCAGCTGAGCCACAAGGGAATCCCAAGCATACTGGAGTGGGTAGCCTATCCTTTCTCCAGTGGGTCTTCCCGACCCAGGAATGAAACCAGGGTCTCCAGCATTGCGGGTGGATTCTTTACCAGCTGAGCCACCAGGGAAGACCAGAGTGAGTAGTAAAGGGCTCTTACTAAGAAAATGGACTCAAAATTGAGTCAAGTATGCTAAGCTCCACCTCACCAAACTGAGGCTTAATTACAGTTTCTACACTCCCCAAAATAGACTGGTAAACTATCCGGAGCCACCAAATCAGCACAAATTAGTTAATCTGCCTGGCAGTCTCCTAGCCCTGCTTCAAAGGAAGTAACTGCAATAAGCAACCCACTTTTTTTTGCATAGTGTAACTTCCTTGTTCCTGCTCCCTTCTGCTTATAAAAGTCTTTCACTTTGTATAGCTCCTCAGAGCTCCTTTCTATTTGCAAGACTGAAATGAGCCCCAATTCATGAATCATCAAATAAAGCCAATAACATCTCTAAAATTTACTCGGTTGAATTTTTTTTAGAAGGGCCAAAGAAGAAAATTTTATCTTCCAAGGAATCAACCTCTATCTTTTCCTACCTTCATTATTCCTAATTAAGGAAAGAATTCCTTATTTAAAGGGTGTCTGCCCCTCCGCTACTCTTTAAATGTACATATTTCCCACGCTTCCATCCTCAAGCCTCTTTTGTCTCTATTTTCTGTGGTAACCTCATCCTTTCTAGCGATTAAAATTACTCACACATCATTGATTTCCCAAACACAGTCCTTATTTCTGTTGTTCTACTTTTCTGCTGGACATTCCCACCCAATGCCTCAATTTTCCATTTCCAAAAAGAAACGCTTAACTTTTTTTTAAAGTCAGAATTAATGCCTTCTTTTGGCAAATAGCAAGATTATCCATGCAGTAATCCAATTAGAAATTTTGAAAATTTCCTTAGCTCTTTATTTTCCTTTGGCAACATTTTCAGCCTTCTCCTCATGTGCATACCCAAAGATCATCATCATTATCACCATCATTGACACCATCATCATCCATCTCCAAACTATTCTGGTCTCTATAATGCTGCCAAATTTCTCGCTTATTAAAAGCGAGCCTGAATATATAGTATAGTTGCCCACTTAACAGTCTCTGCTACTCCATAATTCTTCCACTTGACACTTAGAAAAATTTTAATACAACATATATAAATCTAGCTTTATATCTAATTTTATTCTTTGTTTATACATATATCTCCATCAAATTGCAAATTCTTCAAGAGCCAATCATAGGCTTCAATCCTTAGAGCAATCAATATCAAATGCAAAAAATATTTATGGAATAAATGCTACTCATTATAAATTCAGCATGCTTAAAAGCAGGAATTATTAACCAAAGGTCCTTGGATCCCCATGGGATACAGGAATATAATTTATGGGTCATCAAACTTGGATCAAAAAATATATACTAATTTTTTAAAAAATATATACTTAATTTTCACTAACCTCTGATGAAAGTGAGCATTGTCTTCAAACCAAACTACAGTAGTATCTACAAGTTTAACAGAGATTTACTCATATCAGATATTTATTGTAGATATATTAAAATAGCTTTAAGACCATATTGACTTTGGAATTTGGAAATTATTAGATCCAAGTTTTACCATCCTTTGTAATATGTTAACACACGTACATATATTAATGTGTACTGATTTTAAATATTTTGGTAAATGTTTTCTATAACAGTTTCCTTGATAACCCCATGCATTTAATTTTATTTATTTAAACCTGAAACAGAAGGGCACCATGGGCTTCAACAGATACCCAAATGGTTAACGACACCAAAAATGTTAGGAAACCTTGTTTTAAAATGCAGTGAATATAACACACCACTAGAGCATTTATTTTAATTCTTCTATTAGATAAGCAGTTCATATACTAGAAATCACTAAAGATGAACCAGCAAATCAGTTGAGAAAAAACAAACAATACAGAAAAACAACTGAAAAACTATGTGAAGGCTAACAGCACAAGCAGGAGGGAACGGAGTTAATATCAATGACTGAACAAGGAGACAATAGTCATGAATAAAAAGCATGCTAAAATATAGAACTTAAAATATAAGAACATAAGTAAGGACCTAAAACTCCTGTGTAATGAAAACAATTAGTCATTGAGCTATTTGCTTAGAATAGCTAAGTCTGCTGGAAAATGCAAAAGACAGAAGTATTACCACAGTTAATGGCTTACCAAGATGAAAATACAAACAGTTTTGAATCACTAATGAAGAAACAGGTGAAGACCAAGAAAAAAAAAGTGAAAAGCAAAATAAGACAAAACAAGTAAACGTAGATATCATTGACACTGGTTGCCAAAAACCTAGTTATAATTATATATACAGGAATATCATGTTTTACTGTGCTTTGCAAATATTGAGATTTTGACTATTTTAAGCTTTATGGAAACCTTGAATTAACCAAGTGTATCAGCACCATTTTTCTAACAGTATTTGCTATTATCTTTGTTGTTACAATTGTTTTGGGAGGTCACAAACTGCCCACATAAGATGGCAAAAATCAGTAAATGTGAGTGCTCTCACTGATCCTTAAACCAGCTGTTCCCTTATCTCTCCTGCTCTCTTCAGGCCTCCCTGTTCCCTGAGACACAGTAACACTGAAATTAGGCCAATTAATAGTCTTACAAAGGCCTCTAAATGTTCATGAAAATGAAGACCCTCATGCCTCTCACATAAAATCTAAAACTAGAAATTATTAAGCTTATTGAGGAAGGCATGTTGAAAGCAGAGACAGGCTAAAAGTTGGACCTCTTGTGCCAAATAGCTAAGTTGTGAATACAAAGGAAAAGTTCTTAAAGGAAATTTAAAATGCCCCCACTGAATATACAAATGATAAGAAAGCAAAATAACCTTATTGCTATATGGAGAAAGTTTAAGTGGTCTGGATAGAAGATTAAACACTTCAAACCATATTCTTAAACCAAAACCTTACTCAGAGCAAGGCCTTAACTCTCTTCAAATCTATGAAGGTTGAGAAAAGTAAAGAAGCTGCAAAAGTGTAAAGCTAGCAGAGCTTGGTTCATGAGTTTTGAGGAAAGACACCACTTTCATAACATAAAAGTGCAAGGTGAAACAGCAGATAACCATATAGAAGCTGAAGCAAGTTATCCAGGATATCTAGCTCAGGTAATTAATGAAAATAGCCACACTAACCAACATAGTTTCAATGCACACAAAACAGACTTACACTGGAAGACAGATGCCGTGTATGATTTTCATAGCAAGAGAGGAGAAGTAAGTGCCTGGCTCTGAAGCTTCAAAGGAGAGATTGACACTTTTGTTAGGGGATAAAGTGGTTGGCTTCCCTGGTGGTTCAGAGGTTAAAGTGTCTGCCTGCAATGCAGGAGACCTGGGTTTGATCCCTGGGTTGGGAAGATCCCCTGGAGAAGGAAATGGCAACCCACTCCAGTATTCTTGCCTGAGAATCCCATGGACGGTGGAGCCTGGTGGGCTGGCTATACAGTCCATGGGGTCGCAAAGAGTCAGACACAACTAAGTGGCTTCATTTTAATGCAGTTGGTGACTTGAAGTTGAAATCAATGCTCACTTAACGTTCTGGACGTCCTAGGGTCCTTGAGAATTATATAAACCTACTCTGTACTCTATAAATGGAACAACAAAGCCTGAATAAGAGCCCATCTGTTTATGACAGGATTTGCTGAATATTTTAAGCCCACTGTTGAGACATACTGCTCAGAAAAAAAAAAAGGTTTCTAAATATTTCTGCTCACTGACAACACACTTGGTCATCCAAGAACGCTGATGGAGATATACAATGTGATAAGCATTGTTTTCATGGCTGTTAGCACAACATCCATTCTGCAGTCCATGGGTCAAGGGATAATTTCAACTTTCAAGTAATATTATTTAAGAAATACATTTTGTAAGGCTATAACAAACATAGATGGCAATTCTTTTGATATATCTGGGCAAAACTAATTGAAAACCTTTGGGAAAGGATGCAGCATTCTAGACACTGTTAAAGACCTTAATGATTCATGAGAAGAGTTCAAAATAAAAACATTAACAGGAGTTTGGAAGAAGTTGATTTCAACTCTCATGGATGACTTTGAGCAGTTCAAGGCTTCAGCAGAGGAAGTAACAGCATATGTAATGGAAACAGCTAAAGAACTAGGATTAGAAGTAGAACCTGAAGATGGACTGAATTGTTGCAATTTCATGACAAAATGAATAGATGAGGAATTGCTTATTATGGATGAACAAGGAAAGTGGTTTTTTAAGATGGAAACAACTCCTGTATGGATGTGAGAGTTGGACTGTGAAGAAAGCTGAGCCACTTGATTTGGCTTGAGTTGACATGATGTAGGAAAAATATGAACCAGAGCAAATTCCACTGAGGACAGAGAAAGTGTGTGGATTAAAGAGTAAATATGGAGGTTCACCAAGGGGCAGATGTCAGAGAAGACTTAATTATTTGTAGTTTATAGAACTGAACAAATAGTATGACCATTTGAAGAACTACAGAACCTTGGAAGAGACACAGATTAGAGGCTAACAAGTAGAGGATGAGTTCTGGACATGTGAAGCTGGAAGTGCATTTGTGATATTTATGTGGACATATCAGGTCAATTGTTGAATATATAGGCTTAAAGTAAATTGAGAAATCACTGGCATACAAATGATAAATAAAGTTTCAGATGTTAGTAAGTTTAGTGAAGAAGAGTATATACTACATAACATGAAAAGATGGTGTAGGGCCAAGCTATGAGCAACTCCAACATCTAACTGTAGAAGAAGATGATCCTACACAAAGACTGAAAATATCTGGCAACAAAGCTGGAGGAAAAACAGGAGAGGGCAATATAATGGAAGCCGGTAGAAGAGAGTTTCAAGGAGAGAGTTGACAGGTGTCAGATTCTAGTGAGTTCTCAAATAAAACAACTGAAGGATATCCACTGGACTTAGAAAAGAAAGGTCACCAACATTTGCTTCAGGAAAGGGGAAGTGATAAGCAGTACACACACTATCAAGGAATAATTGGAGGGAGTGAACGGGGTGGGACAAAGAACTTCTGCAAAGATTTGCATTGCAAAAAAGCTTAAGCACTGTGTAGAGAAAAGTAGGATCCGATGAGTATTTTCCTTTGGTTCTTTCAAATGGCAGAGTTTAAGGCAAGTTTAGATGCCGCTGGGAAAGTTTCTATTAACAAGTGGTTTATTGAATGAGCAACATGTGATGGGACAAAATACACATTATTTCATATTTCTCTTTTAAAATACAACATGTCAGATTTAACTCTCCCTGTTAAGGACATCTCAGGAAGATCTCACAACTTAACCACCACTCCCAAGAAGCAAGAAGTCAGATTCTATCTTACATTAAACATCCAACTGAGTCAAGTTATAATGTGTTCTCTTCCTTCAAGTTAGGCCTGTCTTTTTTCCCCCGGGGACCTGGTCTGACAAAGATGTAATTTATCCGGTTTTCCTTCACTTGCTTTTCTGCTGTTTACACTGCCAGGATCGGAGCAGTGATGCAAGGAAAGTAGGCAAAAGTTTTACTTGATTAGTGCTGTTTAATCTGGCCCTGTGTGAACTGTTTTCTGATGTGGGCAAATGCAAAGTGGACTTCTTGCTACATTTCTTCAGCTTCTATCTCCTGGAGGCATGTCAGAGTTTCTTAAGTGTGATCCCTTTGAGACAACTCAAGCCCAAGTGCATTCCCTGGCATCTGATTGACTTGTGATGACTTGTGAGGAATCTTATGTATCTCTGGTTTACCCAATGGTGGATGGACAGCTTCAGAAATTAGCGCTCTTTCTTTCTCTTCCAGGGAGAAAGTTGTCTCGGGTACTTCACCAGCTCCAGTTCCAGACATTTACAGGCAGGAAGTAAGTATGTGTTTCTTTGTTTCTATGTTTACATTCAATTCCAAATACTTGATAATCCATGCGGCCCAGCCCTCCCAAAAATACTCCCCCAAACTTTACAGTGTACAATCAAAAGGTCAGAAAAGGGAAAATAAGTGTCCTCTACATTTACAAATTTTTCTATTAGCAAACCTCTATTTAAGTTTGTAGTGTTTCCTTTAAGCTATGTCACTGTGTCCATTTTGTCATTTTGCAGTGAGTTCTTCATAGATGTATCCAGTCATTTTTTCCCATAATTCTGATACTACTAGAATAATGGATCACATCATGTTAATAAAGCCAGTCAAGAGGAGAGGTTGACTAGATAGCAGAAAGAGAGCACAACAAATGTATCAGACTGACAAGAAAGTTCCAAGTCCATGGAATGATTCAGCTCAGAAAGCCAGGATCATTCACAAGGGATTAGACACAGACATTCATTTGATTCTTTTAAATTGTGGATTGCATTTTACTGGTATCACAAGGCTTTTGAATATAAGACCTGTAAATTGAAAGATTCAAATCTGTTCTTTAAAACAAAAATAAAACAGGGAAGGGAGGTAATGTGGGGAGAGTGAGAGTGAATTAAGGGAATAATTTAAAGGAAGCAGAGAATGGTTATCCTTAATAAGGCAAAGACAGTTGGAAAAGAGAAGAGAAGGTAGATTCCGGAGAGATCATGGAGTTACAAATGCCAGGTCCTAATGACCAGAGGAATAAGAGTAAAGAAATAGTCTTAGCTAAAGGCAGTGGTCGGAATAGGGAACTTCACAGTGAGTTCTGTGAATCACCCGAATGTTAAACATTATTTAATTGATACTGGAATAGAGTAAGCTTTACAGTGTGGTATGAGTTTCTGCTGAATAGCAAAGTGAATCAAGTTATATGTAGACGTGCATTTGCTCTTTTTAAGATCCCTTTTCCATCTAGGTCATCACATGGCACAACAGTTTCCCATGCTATAACTAGGTTCTCATTAGTTATCTATTTTATGTATACTAGTGTATATATGTCAGTTCTAATCTCCCAATTCATCCCACCTTGCCTTCTCCCTTTGGTAACCACAAATTTGTTCTCTATATCTGTGACTCTGTTGCTGCTTTGCAAGTAACTTCATCTATACCATTTTTCTAGATTCCACCTATAACAAATATTATAGAATATTTATCTTTCTGACTTACCTCACTCTGCATGACAACGTCTAGGTCCACCCGTGTCACCACAAATGGCATTATTTCATTCTTGTGAAGTTATTTTTTCTTTTATTTTTATTTGGAGGATAATTGCTTACAGTATTGTGTTAGTTTATGCCACAAAGAGAGTGCTAAGTCGTGTTCGACTATTGCGATTCCATGAACCATAGCCCAGCAGGATTCTCTGTCATGGGATTCTCCAGGCAAGAATACTGGAGTGGGTTGCCATTTCCTTCTGCAGGGGAACTTCCTGACCCGGGAATTGAACCCAGGTCTCCTGCATTGCAGGCAGATGCTTTACCAACTGAGCTACGTGGGAAGCCCATTTATGCCATACATCAACATAAATCAGCCCCAAATCTACATACGTCTTCTCCTTGAACTTTCCTCCTACCTCCCATCTCAACCCTCCAGGTTGTAACAGGGTACCAGGTTTGAACTCCCCACATCACGCAGCAAATTCCCACTGGCTGTTTGTTTTACCTGTGATAATGTCTATGTCTCAGTGTCACTCTTTCCGTTCGTCCCTCCCCCTCCCGTCCCCACTGTGAACACAGGCTGTTCGCTATGACTGCATCGCTATTGCTGCCCTGCAAACAGGCCACTTGTACCATCTCTCTAGATTTCATATATGTGCGTTAGTACATTGCATTCATTTTTATGGCTACCATATGATCCAGCAACCCCACTCCCGGGCGTATATCAAGAGAAAACCATAATTCGAAAGGATGCATGTACCCCAATGTTTATTGTAGTATTATTTATAACAGAAAGTGCATGGAAGCAACTGAAATGTCTATGGGCAGAGGAATGGATAAAGAAGATGTGGTATATATAGACAATGGAATATTCCTTAGTCATAAAAAAAGAACCAAACGTTATGAATTTAAACTGGTTTTGTCATATGCGAGCTATGAATTTAGCTGCAAATGCTACCTTTCTGAGTCACAGAATCTTTAAAATTTAAATCACTTTCATAGCGATTTGAAGGCTCTAAGTTCACACACACACACACACACACACACACACAGATATATCTAATTCCTACCTCATTTCATTTTTCTCCACGTCAACAGGCAATTTTCTTCCTGCTTTTAAAGGTCCTACTCAAAAGTTTTTTTTTTTCTTTTAAAGCAAATAGACAAATGGTATTTGCCTGGCATGATTCTACCTTGCTTTACAAATATTGGCTCTTCCAATTTTCACAATGACCCTATAAAGCAATTGTTATCACCTATGTATTGCAGATGAAGAAATCGAGCCCCTGAGATGCTCAAGATCATGCAGCTGATAAGTAAGAGTTTAGATTTGAATCCAGTGTGTCTATGTTTATAATTAGGACACCGTATTCTGCTACTTTTCTCTCCTATAAGAAGCCATTTTTTATTCTTTCACCCACAAAAAATTGTTCCACCCACTCTAGGCTGAATTGCTTTCCTGCTTAATCTGGACTCCTATGCTGGCAGTTTCTTTCTACCTTGAGTTATAGCTACTAATACTAATGTTCTAAGTAGATTATCTACTAAATTCTCTGAGATAAGGACCACTTTTCATTCATCTTTGTGCCTATGGCCTAAAAGAGCGCAGTATTATACAGTGTATTGGGTAATATTACAAACCCTAGAATCAGACAGACTTGAGTAGCGTGGATATTACTGAGTCACTACGTGACTTCAGCACGGTCCTAAGACTCACGCCTTTCAGTTTCCTTACTTGCAAAAGTGAGAAAAAGTCTTTTGTTTATGAAGACTAGATAGATAATGCGTAGAAACATTTTAACATGGTTCTTGATACACAGTGAGCACCCATGAAATATCTATTGTTTCCAATTTTGTTGCACATAAAACCTCAGCAGATTTTTATTGAATTCTGTTTTTGAGATTACATATGGAGCTGGCTGGTTAAAAAAAAAAAAAAAGCACAGAAGATGCCTCCCCTATTTAAAGTCACAGGAGAAGTGTCTTAAAATATAATTGCAATCAAATATTTCTACTTTCAGGTGTGTTGATTAGTCAACATTCAAACTTTAACTTGTCAAGAACAGCTGTCAACTATTACCCAGTAGTTTATTCTTATGAGAATAAAAATTATGTTCATGAGATTATCAGATAGGAAAGACACAGGGAAAGTTTTGCTTGAAAATTTACCCAGAATATTGCAGCCTTTCCATCTGTAAAAGAAATAATAAATCAAAACTCAAGATTAAGGCTAATTATTTTGTAATTTAGAGAATGAAAACAAATATTAAGCATAATTGTTCAAATTAAATCAACCGGGACTGAGAATGAATGGGCTTATGAGCTGTTTGTTGTTCTAAATGGCACCAAGAAAACCAGATGTTTTCTATGAAATAGTAGCTGATAATTATTTTCATCCAGCCCTGAATTACAGACTTTGTACATTGCCCTCTATGGATTCTTATGTGGAAACACTTAATGAAGGATGTTATGACTCAATAAGGCAAATAGTACTACGTACTTAAATTTCCTTTCTCGACTATGGAAAGGTAGAGGAACATATGATTTCCCTAATCTCCAAATAACACTCTCCTATTAAATTTATTTCTGACTGACTGGGAAAATATTATATGCACTACAAATTGTTGCTATTATGGAATTGCAGACATTCAATGTCTGTATTTTTTTTCTCGAAAGGGCTTCCCAAAAGAAAAGCTTTGTATTACATTTGGTGGGGAAGAAGGGCATTGCTTTAAGTGAACCTGAATATTACTGAAAATGTCACACAGGTGGTTTCTCCCTAACTATTTCTAATCCTTCACTTTCATTGGAAGATTTTAAGAGGAATAAAGATGATACTGATGCCTTTGCAAAGGATAAAATGCTGGGGGTGGAGTAACACTAGAGATAGGGCATTCATGTCAAAGAGTATGCAGGTATAATCACGCAGGTATAGCTTGATGAAGTCTTGAATTAGGATCAGTTTCTATTATATAAAAATAAACTTTTTATCCCTTTAAATTTTTAGTTCAAGTCCAGTAGTAAAGGTTTTTCCTGTTAAATGGACCCACTGTTTAATGAAGCAGTAAGCCATTTAAATCTGAAACTTATAGGAAGAAAGTAGGTGATATACTCAGAGCCACTAGAGTCGAAACATAAACTCATTTGATTTCATGAGTCCTGAAGCCTCTAGGTGATTACTCAGTTCAAATGGGAATCTCTGAGAACCTTAAAGCAATGAACTCTGAGAAAGAAGGAGCTAGCTTGACTGATTGGAAAAGGCAGAAGATAAAGCCCCAGAGCTAGGTAATATGGAAGTGGGATTAACACATCATGTCATGCAGCAGCAGAAATGCCCCTCAGGTGAGGATCAGATGTTCCAGAAAATGCAAGGGAGCCATTTCCTGAGGGTTTACCCTGTTGAATTGGAATCAGCCTAAAATTTCAGGCATGATGGTGAAAGAAGATAAAGTGTCAAGGGAAAGAATGAAGGTTGCAGATTTTATCAACAAGGCAGTGGGGTAAAAGGAACTTGAGCTCACCTGCTCTCCTGAACTCACCAAAATCACAACCAAATTATGAAAAACCATCAATAACAGAAGACTGGAACCTACCAAAAAGATATTCCATATCCAAAGGTATAGAGAGCAAACCCAAGGAGACAGGAGGGGGTGCACTCGTGATATACTCCAAACCCACACCACCCAGGCGGCTGACCCACGCATTGGAGAACAATTTTATCGCAGAAGTTCTCCCACAGGAGTGAGAGTTCTGAGCCCCAGGTCAGGCTCCCCAGCATGGGGGCCTGACAGTGGGAGCAGGAGCCCCCCACCCCCAGAGCATTTGCTCTGAAGGCCAGCGGGTCCTAAGGGCAGACGCTCCACAGGGCTGAGGGAAGCAGAGATGCCACTCTTGGAGTCTGCACACAGGTCTCAGGGCAAAGGCAGTGACTTCCCAGGAGCCTGGGCCAGACCTGCCTGCTGGTGGCGGAGGACCTCCTGGGGAGCAGCGGGCGGCTGTGGCTCGCTGTGGGGATGAGGCCATGGTGGTGGACATATTCGGGGAACATTCATCAGCCTGAGCTCTCCCGGAGGTCCCTATTTTGACAACAAGGCCTCACCTCGCCCTGGAGAGGATAGGGTTCTGGGATGCCTCAAGGCAAACAACCAGTTAGGAGAGAACCCGGGACCCATCAGCAGACTGGCTGCCTGAAGACTAAAGAGCCCACAGCTGCCTCTGGACATGCCCCTAGACACGACCCTGCCCGTCAGAGCATAATGAGACGCGGCTTTAGCCACCAGCCTCTCCCACTAGGAAGCCAGCCCAAGACTCTTAGACCAGCCTGACCCACCAGGGGGCAGACACCAGAAGTGTGAACCCTACCCTCCCTCCTGAAGCCTGTGGAACCAGTCAGCAAACCAGAGAGAACCGACCCTGGGGCCAGGCTTCCCCGGTGGCTCAGATGGTGAAGCATTTGCCTGCACTGCAGGAGATCCAGGTTCTATCCTTGGGTCAGGAAGATCCCTGGAGAAGGAAATGGCAACCAACTCCACTATTCTTGCCTGGAAAATCCCATGGACAGAGGAGCCTGGAGGGCTACATGGGGTGGCAAGAGTCAGACACAACTTAGTGATTAATCACTTCTGAGTGACTAATCCACCACCACCACCCTGGGTCCAGCTGGTCCCTGCCGCTTCTTGACGAGAGGGGAGGGTACTACTGGGACGCGCAGGATATCTCCCTACAGAGGGCCACTTCTCCAAGGTCAAGAAATATAACTAACCCTCCCCATACATAAAAATACAAACAGAAATCTAGACTAAAGGAGTACGTTTCAGATGAAGAAATAAGATAAAACCCCAGAACAGCTAAGGAATGTGAAGATAAGAAATCTGCTAAGAAAGAGTTCAGAGTAATGGCCGATCATAAAATGACCCAACAACTTGGGAGAAGAATGGGTGCACAAAGCGAGGTTATAAGAATTAGAAAATATAAAGAATAACCAAACATACTTGAAAAGTTGCAGAGTAAAAAATACAACAAAAAACAATTTAAAAAAATATAAAACAAACCCAAATCAGTAGTTACCAGGGACCGGGAATGGAAGAAATGGATGGATGACTTGATTCTGGTGGGAGTTACAGGATTATATGCATTTTTCAAAACTTGTAAGACTATTTACGTAAAAAGGGTGCATTTTCCTGGAGGTAAATTATACTTCATTAAACTTGAAGAAAAAATGTTAAACAAACAGGATTCACTTAGAAAGATGAGCATGCTTAAAGAAGTTTTAAAAAAAGTGAGTAATTTAATTCAGAACAATTTTAAATTATAGCCTGTGGATTAAGAGAGGAGCAGAGTTTAAAAAGAAGAAAGGGATGAGAAATTACATATTAACTTGACTTTTCAATTGATGGCTTGTTGAGACTGTGTATTCTTTTCTTTTTTTTTCCAAATATATTTTTTTTAATTGGGGTATAGTTGCTTTTGGGCTTCCTTGGTGGCTCAGAAGTAAAGAATCTGCCTGCCCATGCAGGGGGTGTGAGTTTGATCCCTGAGTTGGGAAGATCCCCTAGAGAAGGAAATGGCAGGCCACTACAGTATTCTTGCCTGGAGAATCCCCTGGACAGAGGAGCCTGAAGGTCTACAGTCCACAGGGACTCAAAAGAGTTGGACACGACTTAGTGACTAAACAACAATAACCACAATACAGTTCCTTTATAACGTGTTAGCTTCTGCTATACCATAAAGTAAATCAGCTCTAGGTACACATATGTCCCTCCCTCCTGGACCTGCCTCCTGCCTCCCATCCTATCGTCTAGATCACCACAGAGCACCCATCTGAGCTCCTTGTGCTATAAGCAGGCTCACACCAGATAGCGATTTTGCATGTAGTAGTGTATATATGAGACTGTGTATTGCTTGTATGCAGGAACTTCACACAGTTTTGTGTCTTGAATGTGGATCCTAAAGGCAGAGATAGAAGGAGATTGTGCCCAGTTTGCTGAGCACCATTGGTTAGGTGCTCCAGAAGCAAATACAACCACTGCTGTTAGTGAGTAAGGTGTTTATTAGAGAAGGGGAGAGGGGATAAGCAAAATAAAGTAGCAAGAAATCCAACTGTGATGGACCCAATGAAACCTTGGCCAATTTAGCATGGAGCTTCAGAAAGAACTCTGATGATCCCCAGGGACACTTTTGATTCTTCCTTTACCAATTGTGACAGTAAATAGGTAGGTCCGTCAATCCCTGCTTGCCAAATACATCCACTGGTGGGCCCAGTTGGCCAGATCTTTCCACCCCTGCCTTCTCAGTGTCTAGGGGCAGGGGAGGCAGTTTGGTGCAACTGATGCAGACTTTGAAGGGGCTGACACTGGAAGGCCGTCTGCTGATGGCATCCCATAGCAAGTCCGTCTTTGAAGGGCGTGTGGGCGGCAAACCTTCACAGTTTACCCTTTGTGCTACGGCACCTATTTCTCCTGCAGGTTCCAGTAGCAGCTCCTAGTAGAGCAGGATCCTGGTGGGTCTCTCCCCCGAGGCATCTCTTAGAAGTGGGAGGTCGGCGAGACAGATGACAGCCCCTTTCATGGCAGTTGTGCACGGAGCCACAGCTGACACTCAGCCACAGTCTTCTCCTTACCTCAAAGACCGAGGATCCCATGTGGGAGATGCTCCAACTGTCCACTGTTAAAATCCTGGATCAGAAATGATGACTGAACGGGTCCATGACCGCAGTGAACTCACTGTAAGCTGGATCTTGGCAAAACTCCATTTATTATCTGGAGACCATGTGTCCAAACTCGAGGAAGGGGCATGATGATACTCTGTGTCTCTAAGTCAATGTCCACTCATTCACTCTGTCCTTCAGCTGGCATAATATCTAGGTTTCCCCCTTCCCCATGAAATAGCTGGAGATTCCTTTGGGGAGAGACCTGGGGAATCAATCAGATATAATTGTCATATTGTTGCAGGGTTATTTCTCCCAGGAACCAGCCACCTCTGAGTCAGACGGTTGCAGTTGCAAAAACTGGCTCAGTCTGGAAATAGGATAAAGACTTGTGATATTTTTAGTGGGGTGTCTTCCCTGTACCTCCCCACCAAGTGATCCAGCTTTGATTTTTTCTGCTGGTTCAGATGAGTAGTGCCTTTGTCAGCAGTCCATCTGTTATGCCTTTTTGTATTTCCTGTTCTATGAGTCATCTTAATAGCTTTCCGTGGATGAGCCCCCCACTAGGATGCCAGACCCGGCTTAGTAATCATTCCAGTAGTCTCTGTATCCTGATTTTTGGTAGTTAAGCACTGCTATCTTGAATTACATTGTTTTGAGGTCTTAGCAGCTCCACTGTTACCAGTGAGCCAAGTTGTGTAACAGCCTTGCCTGAACTACAGAAGAGAACTCTCAGAGCAGAGCCATCACTGAACTGGCTGGTGATGCTGGCGTCCCTTGCGCCAGGCCATTCCTTATAGCCTTGTTAAATACTGTGCTGTATGGGCCTCCCTATAGGATCTAATAACTGGTGAGTCTTATTGTGCATAATACCTTTGTTCCTGCATAGTCACTTCCCTGAGCTTTTAGTGATTTCCTGCACCATCTGCCACGGAAATTCTTGCATTTCATGGTTGCTCATTGTGATGGTTAATTCTATGTGTCAACCCGGCTGGGCTATGATAGCCAATTGCTGATCAAACACCAGTCTAGATGTTGCTATGAAACTGTTTTCTAAAGGCCAAACATTTAAATCAATAGATTTCTTAAAATCATATCTATCTATGTCTATAAAACACATACTGCTTCTCTGGAGAACCTAACGCATTCATTTGTGGGTGATTGCTTTTTCCATGTTTTTCTAGGAGCTCTTCTGGTAGAGAACTCCCACCATCTCCTGCGCTTAGTTGCCACTGTGTTAAATCCTATATTAGAAGTAAAGTACCACCAAGTTAATCAACTCTTTCCTATATAATTTTTAGTTTTGACTCCCTTGATTAAGAATCCTTAGGATCTAATCACACAGTACTCTCCCAGTTCCATGGCCAAGCCTTGTAGCTGCTTTGGGGTGTAGTCCTATAATCCTTAAGATACTATTTATTTCATACATCTAAATAGGCTGAGAATGAAATGGCAACCCACTCCAGTGTCTTGCCTGGAGAATCCCAGGGACGGGGGAGCCTGGTGGGCTGCCGTCTATGGGGTCGCGCAGAGTCGGACGTGACTGAAGCGACTTAGCAGCAGCAGCAAATAGGCGGATACTTTGCTTTCACTAGTACATACCTTCTGTTGGTATTCCTCTCAACACCACTGAAAAGTTTTAATAAATAGACCACCACACTGTTCCAGAAGCTGTCAGTGCTGGGGGTCCTCACTGCCAGCCAGGTGATGAATAATGCAGCTCTAAAAGTCTATAGTTATACCTGTTTTGTTAGACGCTCCTCGGTACCCACTTTCAAAGGCTGGATTACCTACAAGCAGATTCTGAGAAGTTTAGGGTGTAACATATTTACTAGAAACCAACACGTAAGAAGGGACAGGGCAATTAGCATGACTGGGCAGAAGAGGAATCAAAATCACTGGGTTTTAATACAGCTGCTACACTCCATCACCAGACGCAGGCTGCCCCAAACAGGAGGAGACGTTGGACCATGTGGTTTCCTGCAGCTAAGGCAGAACTTGAAGCTGCTGACATTTGGATGCTTCCTGCAAACCACACTCTCCACATCTGAGCTGCATCTAAGCTGGGATCTAAGAAACACAACTGTGTCTACACATGGAATTTAGTTTTCAAAGGCAGGAGGCAGAACAACAACAACAACAACGAAAACCAAGAAACAAACAACAGACCACCTAGTCCTTTCTTTCTATATCAGACTTGATTCTCCTAAGGAAAACTGTAAGTCCATCAATTTTCTGCTTTGTAATTTTCTACTAGATTCCTCCACTTGGAGAAAGTGATAAAGAAAAAGAGCTAAGGAGGAAAGTGTAGGAACTTGCATTTTCCAAAAATGGCTGCAACATCTTCCACCCTACATGCTTTCTAAAAATGTATCTTTGTTATTCCACCCCTGAAGGTGGAATCTAATTCCTCTTCTCTTTTGTGGTAGGCAAAATGCCTTCCCAAAGATATATACACTCTACCCTAGAGCCTGTGAATATATGTTGTTCACAGGACAGAAGGGTTTACAGAAGTAAATAAGATGATGGGCCCTAAAATATGGAGATTATCCAGGTTGGCTCAACCTAATCACACACATCCTTAAAAGCAGAACTTTTTCCAGCTGGTGCAGGAGAAGAAATGCAGTAAAGAGGAAGTCAGAGAGATTAAAAAACACGAGAAAGACTCCAGACACGGTTGCCTTTTGAAGATGAAGGAGCAATGTGATGAGGAATAGAGGTGACCTTCAGAAGCTGACAGCCGCCATAGAAATGGGGACCTCAGTCCTGCAACTGCAAGGATCTGAATTTTGCAATCAGCCTGAGTGAGCTTGGAAACAAAGTTTTCCCCCAGATTGTGAGACCCTGAGCAGAGGAACCAGTCAAAGTGACTCAGTCTTCTGAACTTATACAATTGTGAGTTCATAAAGTTGTGTTGTTTTAAGCCACTAAATTTGTGATGATTTGTTACAGTAGCAATAGAAAGCTAATATTGACTTATGACTCGCTAGTTACCAGCAGGACAGAATGGAAGAGACACTAAGGAACTTTTGAGTTCAGGTGAAACCCTACCTGGGCCTTGGAAGGCTAGTTCTCACTAGACTGCCTTTAAGAGCACAACCATCATAATGTAAGAATTCCAAACCATAAGGAGAAACCATATCTAGTGTTTCAATAAGGAGACCTTGGAGAATGCAGTCTTTGAGTCACTCCAACCCAGAAACTTACACGTGTGATTGAAGATGCATGTTAATAGATTAGGAGCCTGTACTCTAGTCTTTCCAGTTGAAGCTACAAACATGGAGTACAGGCAAGCCATCCCTCTTCTGAAAACAGACTACATGAGCATAATAAAACTGTTGCTGGTTTATAACACAACCTAAAAATTTTGCACAAAAATAGCAACTGGAGCAGAAAGGAAGGGGGGAAATGCTCTCAAATAAAAGAAGGATAGTTTTTTTAAATCCCATACCTGGAGTGAAAAAAATGTATAAATCCCTCTAAAGTAGTTATGAGATAGAATTTTATTCTCAAGTTATAATCTGGTTGAATGACAGAGGAAGAGAGTAACTTTTCATGCTCTACTCTACAAGGGGATCTATATTGATAGCTCCCACCTGATAAATGGTACTTCTTGCGGTCAATCTTAACCAAACAGAAATTTATTTAAAGTAAGATGTCAGTGAAGTGATTAATTTTCTGCATAAAACTATTTCTTGGTTTTGCAAATGTCCAATTTGTTCTTTAAAAATTAAGGAGACAAACTTAAATATCAAATATTTGATTTAATTTTTATTGAATTATTCTTTAAATTCTATAGTGCTTTATAATGTTCAAATGTTTAACACCCGTGATTTCATACAATCTCATAATAACATTTCTTCCTCTCTATCCATGTATTGACCCTTCCTTCTTCCCTCTCCCCACTGGTAACCACTAGTTTGTTCTCTATATCTGTGATCTACTTATTTTTTATTTATTTTTATTTTTTAATTTTTTCGTGACTTCAGTGTGACTTTACTGAGCATGAAACAAACACCATTTTATTTTTTATTTTATTCACTAGTTTTTTGTACTTTTTAGATTCTACATGTAAGTGATATCATACAGTATTTGCCTTTCTTTGACTTATTTCACTTAGCATAATGAAAATATCAACTCTTAAGTAATATTACATTTTCCTTTCCTATTCAAAATTATGTCAAACAGTTTGCTTTACTTAATTATGCAACTTTATTTCTGAAATAATATTTCCTAAATATATACATATTTTACATACAATACCACCTTTCATTTCTGTTAAGCTTTAAAATTGAGAAATCATTTTCATTTATTACATCTCCTGTTTGACTCTTCTTAATAATAATCAAATCAAGTTTTTATTACTTATGAAGAAAGTAAAATTTAAAGTCTTTGGCAAATGTAGTGTCTTTGCCAAAGTAATGCATTAGTAAAGTGCCTGACTTGACCTATATCCAGTTATTCAGATGACTAGTATCTGAACTGTACTCCTTTTTTAGCACATTTTTAATTTGGTGACTCAGATGGTAAAGAATCTGCTTGCAATGCAGGAGACCTGGGTTCCATCCCTGGGTTGGGAAAATCCCTGGAGAAGGCAATGGCTACCCACTCCAGTATTCTTGCCTGGAGAACTCCAGACAGAGCAGCCTGGTGGGCTACGGGGTTTCAAAGAGACAGACACAATTGAGCAACTAACACTAATTGTTTTTTTAACACATTTTAAATTTTATGTATTAAAAATCAAACTTTATATAACACGTGCCCACAAAAATATTTGTATTTAAATATTCACAAAAGTAAATAATAAAATAATCCAAAAATCTTTAAACATATGAACTGATAAAAAAAATTGTGATATTTCCACTCAATAGAATACTATTCAATAAGGAAAGGAAAAACTACTGATGCTTACACACAACTACATGGATGAATTAAAGAAAAATACGCAGAATAAAAGAAGACAAATAAGAAAGACTATATATAATGTCATTCTGTTTGTATGCCATTTTAGAGTATGGAAAAGCAACTGGTCTATGATGATAAAAACCAGATTAGAAATTGCCTGGGCTTCAGAAAGGATTACATAAAAATAGCATGAGGAAAGTTTTTGGGATGATGGAAATGCTTTATCTCTTGATTAGAGTGATGATTAAATGGGTATATAAATTTGTCAAAATTCACCAAACTGTCCACTTGAAATGCATGTATTTTAATGTAAGTTATAGGTCAATAAATTTTATTTAAAATAAAATAAAGCTGGTATATTGACAAAGATATCCACAATTGTTGCTTGACATCTTTGGCATCATGAAATAAAACTCATTCTCCTTCATAAAGGCTTCTGAGGAAAAAACTCTACATGTCTTTTTTGAAACATGTTTCGGAAGCTCTGGATAACCCTTCAACTCAATAACTAGGATAGTCTATTCCAGTTCAGACTGAAAAACTTATAAAGACTACCATTCAAAAAAACTAATACCCCAGTATTTACGCTCTGATACATGCATACACAATTATGGGGTGGGTGTAATCATAGCATTAGGATCATAAGAAGTCTGTCTGCCTGAGAGAACCACTACTTACATCCAAACACTTATTACAGTGCCTATCAAGTAACAGTTGTTTAATAAATATGTCCAATGAATAAAACTCATGAAGACTGAATTCCATGACAGAAAACCTGCGTTCAGAAATGAAATTCTGAAAAACCAAGGAAAAAAAGACAAAATCAATAAACTTCAGGTGACCACCTATACTGTTAGACTCCAGCACAAACCACAGGCTGAATTTAAACCTACACCACATTTCATATAACAAATCTCACACAGATTATTTCCTGAGAAGAATTTATAAATGATAATTCAAGATCACCATCAATAACTCCCAGGAAAAAAATAAGCCAACACTAAGAAATCATTAGAATTATGTAACAAAATAGCATAAAACAAATAATGTAGTTTGAGTCAATGCCTGGAAGATGGAAATCAGAAAAAGAGCCCCTGAGTGACAAAACTGTATGTGGGTCAATAAGCAACAGTTAGACTGAACATGGAACAACAGATTGGTTCAAAACTGGGAAAGGAGTGAGTCAAGGCTGTATAATGTCACACTGCTTATTTAACTTATATGCAGAGTACATCATGCAAAATGCCGAGCTGGATCAAGATTGCTGGAAAAAATATCAATAACCTCAGATATGCAGATGACACCATCTTTATGGCAGAAAGCAAAGAGGAACTAAAGAGCCTCTTGATGAAGTTGAAACAGGAGAATGAAAAAGCTGGCTTAAAACTCAACATTAAAAAAACAAAGATCATGACATCGTGTCCCATCACTTCATGGCATATAGATGGGGAAACAATGGAAACAGTGACAGATTTGATTTTCTTGAGCTCTAAAATCACTGCAGATGGTGAGTGCACCCATGAAATTAAAAGACACTTGCTCCTTGGAAGAAAAGCTATGACAAACCTAGAAAGTGTATAAAAAAGCAGAAACATTACCTTGCCTACAAAGGTCCATAGAACCAAAGCTGTAGCTTTTCCAGTAGTCATATAAGGATGTGAGAGTTGGACCATAAAGAAGGCTGAGCGCTGAAGAATTTATACTTTTGAACTGTGGTGTTGCAGAAGACTCTTGAGAGTCCCTTGGACTGCAAGGAGATCAAACCAATCAATCCTAAAGGAAATCAGTCCTGCGTATTCATTGGAAGGACTGAGACTGAAGCTGAAGCTGAAGTTCCAATACTTTGGCCACCTGATGTGAAGAACTGACTCATTTGAAAAGATCCTGATGCTGGGAGGGATTGAGGGCAGCAGGAGAATGGGACGACAGAGGATGAGATGGTTGGATGGCCTCACTGACTCAACGGACATGAATCTGAGCAAGCTGTGGGAGACGGTGGAGGACAGGAAAGCAGTTCATGGGGTTGCAAAGAATTGGACAGGACTGTGTGACTGAACATCAGCAAAATGGCAAAAAAAAAAAAAAAAAAAAAAAAACCCACAAAAAAAGGCAAAATGGCTCTAACTTTAGGCAAATAAAACAAACTAAGGCCAGTTGAAAATCTAGTTTTCTGAGAAGCAGGTAGCTGAGAGTATTTTAGCCTGAAGTTGTCTTGTGACCCATGAGGCATTATGTAAATGCAAACAATGACTAACCCTTCAAGGACAGTCCAGTACAAGGCAAGTTACACAAGTTTAAGCTGGCAACTTTAAGCTTGCATTTTCACGCATCTTGACCAAAACTACTCTCCAAAATATTTAAAGTAAACAGTTAGTTATGTTTAGTTAGGGAAAAAAAAATTCCTCCCCATACACAAATACGTTCTTCGTCTTCTAAGAGAAAGTATAATCTCTGTGGATCTTTGCACCCTCAAAGTGCTTGAAAGTACCACAGAGTTCTAAAAAGTGCAGCTCAGGTTAAGCTCCCCCCCACCCCCCGCCAAGACCCCAAGTACAGAAAAAGGCAGAGAAACCCAGCTTCCTTGGTTCCATATTCAGTCAGTCACCATTCATTCATTTAATAAAGTTTATTAAATATGAAGTGCTTATAAAGCATTATTGACAAAATTCTTGCCAGGAAAGTTTATATTATAAAAAATTTTAATCCAAGTTTTTCATTTTATATGCTTTCAGAATAATTAACATATTCATCTGAAGACATCTATAATTAGGCTTATAATTAGAATCCACTAAAATTACTTTATACGTAACATTAAATGCATTGTAAAATTAGAGAAAAAAGGCCAATGCACAGGACTTTAGATGCAGGATCCATTGAGAGATTTTTGGAAACTCAAGAGTCATTTCTTTTGACAAAAGACCTCTCTGGGCTCCTGCACAGTTATTGAAAGGCACCCCATACAACCATGTCCAATATTATTGCTTTTCCTTTTTATTCTTTGTGAGCTGAGACTAGGTTTGCATTCTCCACAATTCTACAAAGCTTCCATAGAAGAGATTTCCAAAGCAGGCTATATAGACGCACTCAAGATATAAATCTACAAGCAGTGGAGTGAGGCCTTTCATATTTTGCATGTCGTATGAAACCAGGTCAGAGCAATCCTATTCACAGCTGCTAGCCAGCTACAATCTCAGCCACAGCAGGCCAGTGGATGGTGGGTGCACGCTCACTTTCACTTAGGCTGCGGGGAATACTGCGGCGTTTAGTCTTCTGTCTGTAGTTAAAACCATTCTATCGGGTGTAGTTAACACACACACACACACACCTGCTTTGGCGTCACAGAGTCTTGTCAGGAAAAGGCTGTTGTCTATCTAGCTGGGAATCAAGATGAGACTGTGATTATATATATAAATATTATATATAGAGAGAGAGCGAGCACATCTTGACTTAAGAACACATTAGAGCCTTCTTGTGAGCTCAATGTATCATTGGGTCATTATGCCTTACAATTTACAATCTTATTAAATAACATCTTCCACTGGTTAGAATAGGCTAGACTGTTCTCATGACACGTAAGTCCTGAAATCTCAATGTCTGAACACACTAATGGTTTCTTGTTCACACAGAGTCCAGTGCAAGTCAAGCAGCTTTCTTTATCATTAGTGACTCCATGTTGGAGTGAAACATGTCTGTCTGAAACATGAGTTTATTTGAGCAGAGAAAGGCAGGGATGAAGGAGAGCTGCTGGTTCTTAATACTCTAGCCAGAAATGATGTAAGTTGCTTTCATTCATACTCTGTTAGAACTAATCACATGACCCCAATATAACTGTAAGAAACCAGGAAATGTAGTAACATGCAGATCATGGATACTATAAGTGCCAAGAGACTTCAGCATGTGTCTGTTCCAGAAATAGTCATACTATCATCCTTTTCCTCCATTGGGCAAACATTATTGATTAACTTCTATCTGCAGGAATTTTGGGCTGGATGTTAAAAGATTATAGAGAAGAATAAAACATCATCGCTACACTCCAACAGCCTAAAAGGCAGGTAGACAGAAAAAAATTACAACATGGCCGAACTGTGAAGCATAAAAAAAGTGTCCCAAATAGAGGCATAGACCATGTTCCATGGGAAAGAGCACAGAGGAAGATGGGAGTTCATTTTTATCAAAAGAATCCTTGAAATGCTAGAGGTGAAGACCTACATGTTGGGCCTTGAAGGGAAAAAAAAAAAAAGGACTTAGACAAGTTTGATATAGAAAAGAGGGTGGGGAGTGAGAAAAGACAGAAAAACTGGAGAAGACAACAGCATGACAGAGGAATGGAGGGGCACAGAGCCTGGAATATGAGGTTGTGGGTGTGTAATAGAAGTTTGGGCTTTATGAGTTTGCATGTTGTGTATATGTTTGCTTGCTCTAGATTATTTAGTCTATCGCTATCCCTTGTTTCTCCTATTGTTATTTCACCTACAAATAGAAATGGAGGCAGAAATTTTACCAAAAATATTTCAAGTTCTGTTCATATGATTTGATTTTCCCCTAAATTGTATTTTTTTCTTAATTTCTGAAGAATATTAAGATTGCAAGTCATAGGAGAAATTGACTGGATTTCCACCTAATACTCTTCACAGATTCCGTTCTAAGCCAACCAAATATTTACACAGCAGGCCTAGCCATAGCAACAAGGCAGTTTAGAAATGAACACCCACATACTAACACTGGGCCATTAGATAAATTGGATCCAGGGTTTTAATTGTTGGAAAAACAAGACTTAAAAAGAAAATTTGCTACAGTTTTGATACAGTGCTATGAGTAATGATGGTTGAGTTTGTAAATGGGTTAAATAGGCCAAGAATATCAGACCGTGAAAAGTACAGGGTGAAAAAGAAATATAGGACAATAAAAGAAAAATCAGAGAGAAGGAAAAGGGTGACTAGAATCTTTCTTTTTCCTTCTCTTCCTTGAAGTAAAATAAAAACGATGAATGAACTAGAAAAATGTCAGTAGTGAACACTCAAGAAAATGACCTTGAAATGTGATTCTTAATGTTTCCTTTTAAAATTTAACATTCTTTTTTTGTGAAAATGAAGTGTACCTTCCATCATTATCAAATGTCTACCATATCTTATCTAAGCGTCAGTGTGCAGATTTTTGTTTGTTTGAAATTAAAGTTCTTTCTGGAATTTCTGCCATAGTTCTTTAGTTCCTAAACTACCCTTCTGTGTGCAATACTATCTTCCAAATTTTTGATGCTGCTAACATTATTAATTCATCTTATATTATCTTCCATCAACTTCACATATATCACCTCACCTAAATCTTTCAAGAGCAATAAAAAGTTGATTTTGTTACTATTTTGTAATAGTAATAAACTATTAGCAGAAAGGAAAATTCCAGCCTACAGACTAGCTGTGGTAGAAGTAAGGCAACGTGAATTTAGCCAACTACTTAGCTTCCACTTGTAAAAAGTGAATAATCTGCCAGCTACAAATTGGCACTTGCCATCTATTGCTACAGGACTAAATCATGAGCTGCTGCAGCTGCTGACCTTCAACACCCCCTGAAAGGAGTTCTGAGTGGAGATTAGGAATGAGGCGCTCTGTGCTCTGAAAAAAACTGGCAGAAAAGGCCTTCAGATAGATATTTTTCAGGAGAAAGTTTTACAAGCCTGATTCTTACATCTTCTCATATCTATAAAAGCATTAAAATCCTTCATGGTGACCTCTACTCCCCGTGACTAGCAGCAACTTTCTGCAAAAACATGTGCTTGTTTGCATGTAACCCCACCTCCACCAAAGTCACATAAATCCTGACCTTCACCCTGGCTCTTCAGGGCTGTTTCCCAGAGCTATCCAAAATGCTGGCTTCCACGCTGGGGACCTCATTTTTCCTCAAATTAAACAACTCACAACTCCTATGTGGTGTATTTTTTCCAGCCAAGAAATCTAATAGTGTTATTGTATTAATTGGGATAATTCATGTAAGTACCTACAACAGTGTCTGACAGCGATAAGCATTTAATAAATAAGTATTTATTATAATTATTACCATAACACCATTTTGATTCTTTTTCCCTTGGGCTTCAAAATTGCAATTATTTCAATTAAATTATCTTGGTGTTTTAGAAATGATTTAATTTCTAGAACAAACAAAAGCTTCTAATAAGTTACAATTTTACCTAAGATGAATGCAACATTTGTATCTCACTTCTTTTTTGGAGCAGGAAAAGGGGAGGGTCAGTTAAATTGACCGAAAATCTGGAAAATTTGGATTGGATTTCTCAAATCTTGGATTTCTCAAATCCAAGATCCTGATTATTCTTCCAGAGTCTTTCTTTTTCTCTAAGTAATACTTCAACTTTAAAAATATTACAGGAAGCCAATGTAAATGTTCATTTCCAGCACTTCCTTTTTCCAACTTCCCCCAAAACATGTCTAGACAGGAGGAGAGAATAAACGTAGAAGAGATCAAACCAAGCCTGATTTTACCATTATCCCTAGCAGTGAGAGCGTGAGCGTGACCGTGTGCCTAGCAAATAACTGTCCTATTTTGAAGAATTAAATACTTTGAAGGACTTCCCCATCCGTCCAGTGATTAAGACTTCTGCTTCCACTGCACGGGGCGCGTGGTTCCGCCCGTGAGGGAACTAGGACCCCCACAGGCCATGTGGCCAAAAAATAAATATATGTAACTTGAGAAACTAAAACGAAATCATTTACAAAAGGCTTTCTCTCACTTGTTTCCCATTTCCAAGTCCTTCTGTGCTACTCCTCCGCCCTCGGGGTAAAATTTACTTTTCCCTTAGAGTGAGTGATGCGGAGGCTGAACCGAATCTCCAGCAGCGCAGTGGTCCCTCTTCCTGCGCCCCCCAGAAGACTTCAGCTGAAGAAGGGCCCCGCACTCGAGCTGCGGGGAGGGTCTTCCGTCTCCGCGCCTTGGGCCAGGCTCCCCTCCTTCGGTTCGGCCTTCCCCGCCCTGCTGCCCAGGGCACCCACACAAAGGTGCCGCGCGCCGGCTCCCAGGGTGGGCGCCAAGCACTTCAGTAAAGCGCGGCCCCGCCGACGCGGAGCCACAGCTCGACCGGTCTGCAGGCGCGCTCTGGGTCAAAACGGAAATCTGCAGAGCGGCGCCCGAGCAGCGCAGCGTCTCCGACAGCCGCCTGGAGCATGCTCAGTCGGCCCGCAGTCAGGGCTGCGGCCGGCGCCCCCCGCGGCCCCGGGTTCGCGCCACGCCCCGGGGGATCGCCGCCGCCCTGCCCGGCCCCCTCCCCCCGGGCCCTCCCCGGCCCCCTCCCCCCGGAGCCCTCCCCCTCCCCCCGGGCCCTCCCCGGCCCCCTCCCCCCGGGCCCTCCCCCTCCCCCCGGAGCCCTCCCCCCCGGGCCCTCCCCGGCCCCCTCCCCCCGGCCCCTCCCCCTCCCCCCCGGCCCCCTCCCCCCCGGGCCCTCCCCGGCCCCCTCCCCTCCGCCCTCCCCCCGGGCCCCCCCCTCCCCCCGGAGCCCTCCCCCTCCCCCCGGGCCCTCCCCGGCCCCCTCCCCCCGGGCCCTCCCCGGCCCTCCCCCGGTGGCGCGGCGCGCGCTCCTCGGCATCCACTAGGGCGCTCGGCCGCCGCGCCTCCCCTCCCCGCCGCCGCCTCCTCCTCCACCTCCGGCGGCGGGCGAGGACTCGTCCGGGGCCAGAAATAAATAAATAATTCCAGTCACCCTTTGCTAGCGAGGCGAACTGGCGGCGGACGGACCGCTGCAGCGCCCACCCCAGGGCCGGAGACCGGGTCAAGTAAGTCACACCCCGGGAGGAAACGAGGAGCCGGAGGAGGAGGGGACGCTGGCGCAGAGGCGGGCGAGCGCGCGCCTGTCACCCGAGCTGCCCGGCGAACGGCACGCGCGTGTGAAAATAGTGGCCAGTCTGTGACACGCGCGCCAAAGCCGAGTTTGCCGGCGAGCCCTTATATAGACAAAACTCCCCGCAGCGGCCGCCGGAGAGCTGGCGTCACCGGAGCGCGCGGGCGGCAACGCGGGACCCGCGGGGGCGCAGGCGGGCGCGGGCTCCGGGCGCGCGCGCGTCGGGCAGGGCGTCCCGAGGGTCCCGCGCGGTGGGCGCTCCGCGCCGCCGGCCGCCGGGGGCCGCACCTGGAGCTCGGGCTCCGAGGCGCCCCCTACCCCCTTCTTGGACCTGCGAGTCTCCCCGGCACGTCCCCACCTGGCGCCTCTCCGCAGCATCTCGGCCGCGCCCGCCAGCACAGCGGGGTGACCCAGGCCGGAGAAGCCGGGTGTTGGGCGGCGGCGGGCGTGGGGCTGAGGGTGTATGGAGAGCCTCCTCTTTAGCAGATGGTCGCACTCGGAGGCTGGCAAGAGGGGCGAGATACCGGGGTGGGGGCGGGTGAGATCTGTTCTGTTTGGGGTCCCAGGTAGCCTGGCGGGGGCGAGGCTGAAGGAGAGAAAGGTGTAAGGGAGAAACACACCCGGGGACAGAAAAGAATCGCGCGTTAACGCGGGCGGAGGAGGGCCTGCGCCTCCGGGCTGTGTTTCCTGGCAGAGCTGCGGCGCCACGCTGGGGGTGCCAGGCCCAGCCAGGTAGCGAGCAGGCTGCTGAGGCGGCTCACGTGTGAACTGCCTCCTTCGCGGGCGGATGCTGCTGGGGCGGCTGCTGTCTGTCTCCACCCCGATTTTCTCCCGAACTTCCGCGAAATTGCAGACGGGTCTTGGCAGGGCGGGGTGGGGGTGCGGGGGGTTGTGACCGAGGCCACCTTCCCGGTAGGGCTGAGGAGGGGAATTGGTGATCTGCGTCAGGGATGTTAAGATTACACACGCAACACGCGCGGGAGAGGAGACGTACTCTACAAGTGCCTCTGGCGGTAGTAGTGAAGCTAGGCTGTCGTATCTTCTTTCTCGGGTGTGTTCAGGGGCACAGCGGGCGGGTAAAACCACGCGCTGTGATGAGGGTGGTGCGGAAGGCGTGGGCAGAAGGAAGCAGTGAGCGCTAGCTGCCCTTTCCTGGCGCCCAGTGCTTCAAATCCAAACTGGGAACTCAGGAGGGCGCAGACTTTCAGCGGACCCTTGGCTTGTCCGTGCTGTGTCATTGGAATCCCGAGTACGAAGTGTGCATTTTGGGGGAACTTGGCTGAAAACTTAGAGCTAGGTTCTGGGAGCAGAGACTGATGGGGGTTGAATGAGGTGACCCTTTCATGGCCCTGGTGAGGCAATCTTAGCCCCAGTTTCTGCTTCTGGGCACATTGCGTTTAAAGCAATCTAAGTCAGCCGGCAACGGGATGATCTCAGTAAAAGGGAAAGATTACTTAGGCAACTCAGGGTGTTGTGTAACAACTCATAAAGTCAGAAATTAGATTTTTTGTGTGTGTGTGCAAAATTCACATCAGCAGTTTGCAATTACGTACTCCCCTCCCCTTTGGGCTGTTTCAGTAAGTGAACGGAAATTTTAACACTTGTTTCTGTGTCCAAATTAGTGCCCTTTCCTATAAACGCTCAGTTTATTTGTAGACGTGCATTTACTCTTTTATAACATCTAGCTGATATTTTTGGCCTTGAGCCCTCCTGAAGGGAAAAAGAGCAAAGAAACTGAAAGAAATATCCTTTATGGAGAGTTATATTCTTGGATCATGGATCAGAAGTAAAAGAAGTCTCCTGCAACTGCTTTTCATTATATATTCATTTATCAAACTTTTTTTTTTTGAGACATTCACGTGGAAAAAGGTAATTAACTTTAGAGTTGGACCTGGATTTCAAGCTCACTTCTTCACTTTTGTAAGACTAAGAAATTATTTAACACTCTTATCCTTAGTTTTTCTTATTCATACAATGAAATTAGTGGTATTTACCCCGAAGTGCTATTGTGAGGAATAAAGTGTACTGAAAACACCTGAAAAATCCACTAGCTAAGGTGGTCCAGTGATCCCGAATCCGCCTTCCGGTACAGGGGACCGGGCTCTTCCTGGTCCAGAAAGATCCCGCATCCCTCAGGGCAGCGGATCCTGCGCACCCCAGCTGTTGAGCCCACGTGCTGCAACTGCTGAAGCCCACTTGACCCAGAGCCCCGGCTGCTCAACCAGAGGAGCCGCTGCGATGAGGAGCCCCAACAGCACGCTGAGGAGGAGCGCCTGCTCCTGGCAACCAGAGAGCAACAAAGACCCAGCGCTGCCAGAAGTAAAATAAAGAAAACTCTATTTTGACAAAAATAAACTAGCTATTTTTGAAACCCTAAAATCACTCCAGACACTGCAGTGTGGTTACAAAGATGAACAAGGTTGGAATTCTGCTCTCAAAAATAAACCAAAACCATCTAGTCATCCGGGCTGATCTTCTGTCCTCTTTGCCGTTTGTTTCCTTCTCAATGGAAGAAGCATGTATCTCAAGGCATTTGAAAGGATGTAGCAGTTTTAAGAAATGTAAGATGTGCTCAGAGGCACGTTTGAGAAGAGCACCTTGCTCCAGGAAGCTGTGTGTTCAGCCCCATCCATTTGCCCGTTGACCCCGTATAAACAAGTAGCGGAGGATTTTCTGTTGTTATGAAGGCAGGACATCCCTTCCCTGAAGAATGTCTTAGCTAATGGATTTCTTTCTTTTCTTTTTTTTTTATTTTAAGAGGTTGAGCAGCAAGTTTTTTCTGCACTTTGGACAGACTTATCCCCTCACCCCGAGAGGCCCAAGAGTATAGTCCCTGTAACGCTTTCTCTATAATGCTCACCATGTTCTGGGCGCTGTCTGTTACCTCCTTTTCTCACTGTAACAATCCTAAGAGGAGGATCTGTCGACATTCACATTTACGGAAGAGGCGCAGAGTTAAGAAGCTGACTCCAAGTGCCCAGCTCGCACGTGGCTGAGCGGGGGTGAGCGCCCACGTGGGCGGTGACCAGCCGCTGCGTAGTGTGGCTTCTGCTGCTTGAAGCTGATGGAGGCAGGCACTGCGTCTGTCGTGTTCTTCCTTCCTCGTGTGGTGCCTGGCGGGTGATAGTCCTGAGCAACTGATTATAGAAAAAGTGAAGCAAGGAGGGGGGGAGAAACAGGAAGCGTGAGCATCCTTTCCTGCCCACAACTCTCAGTCTGTTGGGGAATTCCTCCTGGAACTCTGCCCTGGGGGCGGGAGAGTTGAGGGTCTTTTTATGATTTCTTTGCCTTGTCCTTTGTTATTTACACTGGGTGAGCACAAGCATAGAAATAAGTCAATGTGTGGTCTCTGATTCACACTCATGTATAGCAGAGGCCCCCACAATATTGTAAAGCAGTTATCCTCCAATAAAAAATAAACGTAAAAAATCCAAATCTTTCATACTTGCATTAACTCTTGTTTTAAAAGGTGCGGGGCCTCTCCTGGTGGTCCAGTGGCTAAGACTCTGCGCTCCCAATGCCGGGGTCCGGGTTCCATCCCTGATCAGGGAACCAGATCCCACATGCCAGCCAAGTAAATAAATGTTTTTTTTTTTTTTTTTTAATAATTTTTTTTAAACAAAAAGATCCCCAGGTGACTCATAGGTATAAAGTTTGAGAAGCAATGAATAAATGTTTTTTTTTTTTTAAAAAGGTAATTAGTGTCAGGCATTAAATATTTGGCCTTAAGACGAATAGGTTTTTATAAGGTTCACTGGTTTATTCTTCTTAACAGATTTTTTGGGAACCCTTTGAAAAGCAAACTTTCTCAGTAGATGGCATGATAGTGCTGAATTGCATAATAAGACATTGAATGAACTCTCACTGAGAGGTCATCCTTGTTGACTTTCTCAAAATTATTTGGATCAAAGTATGTAGGAATGTGTTGAGAAACAACTGCACACACTAAATCTCCGTGAGTAATAGAACTTCCTTTTAAAAGCTTACAGAGAAAGCTTCATTTTCTCAATAGGCCTCTGAAATGGTGAATACAGGGTCCTAATCTACCTACGTGGAAGAGTCACTTGTTTTTATTAACCTTTATTGAAATCCCAGATAAGTTCATGAAAATGTTACAAGGCATTTGGGTGACAATTACAAGATGCTGGTGTAAAGATATTTTTGTTAAAAGTTTTGTGCAGTTAAGATAGTTCCACAAAAAAATGACATACTCTCTGGTTTAGTAGGGCTTCCCGGGTGGCTCAGTGGTAACGAATCTGTCTGCCAATGCAGGAGTTGCGGGTTCATTCCCTAGGTCAGCGGGATACCCTGGAGAAAGAAATGGAAACCCTCTCTGGTATTCTTGCCTGGGAAATCCCATGGACAGAGGAGCCTGGTGGGCTGCAGACCATGGATTTGCAAAAGAGTCAGACATGACTTAGCAACTAAACAACAATAATTTGGTTTAGTTATCTGAGCTGCTGATTAATGTTTGGTCATGTTTGGAATTAAACCATGGCATTTAATTTAAAAAATTAAAAATTTCAATTGAAAGTATCTAGTATGTAACTAGAAAGTATCTACCATTGTAACACAGAAATATTTCTTTAGATAAGTAAAGGTCTGTACAAAATATTGGCATTTTCAAAAAGTGTTTACATTAAACATTGGCTGTTTCACACCTAATAACACAATGACATGTAGTATTATTAATCATCCACACTCCTAAACAGTTTCTAATTAGACTTAATGTATAGAAGAGTTATAAGTTGTAAGAAGCTGCTCTACTAAGTAATTTATTTGAAGACTTATTTCTTTTGGAACTAGATTAGACATGAATAAACAGTAAAACTGAAAGGCATGCATTCACTTGAAAAGTTTCTAAGGGATGAATTGTATTAATAATGTTTGCCTGTGTTTGAAATTGATTCTCCAAAATGTCAGAAACTGAAGTTCTGTCAGTTTTTCTGAAATATACAAAAGGTACATTCAGTGACAGGCTTCCCTTGTAGCTCAGTCGGTAAAGAATCTGCCTGTAAGGCAGGAGACCCAGTTTGATCACTGGGTTGGGAAGATCCCCTGGAGAAGGAAATGGCAGCCCACTCCAGTATCCTTGCCTGGAGAATCCCAAGGACGGAGAAGCCTGGCAGGCTACAGTCTATGGTGTCGGAAGCAGTCAGACAAGACTGAGCGACTAAACCACCACCACCGCAACATTCAGTGATAAACAGTGTTTCTCGACAGGAGACAGCGTTGGCATTTTGGGCAGGGCTCTTTTGCATGGTGTAGGAATGCCGCTTTTATTGCAGGACACTTGGTGTCTGTGACCCCTACCCTCCATATGCTGATAGTTTGCCCTTAGTCATAATTACCAAAAGTGTCCCCTGACATTGAAGACACTTTTTGGAAGAAAGGTACTATATGTGATTGAAAATTATTGGCCAGTAAAATCAAATTGAAAATGTTTAAGGACATTATCTTTGAAATCGGTCTATCTTCCAGTAAGAAATTCTTTTCTGTTTTCTTCAAAGGATAAAAAGAGTAATATGTGAAAGTACTTTGAAGGAGTGAGTTCTTCCTTGTAAAATATATTAAGTATTAACATTTTATAATCAGGTTATAACTGACCTCTGAGGCTCTAAATCTCCACTGACCACACTGTTCACAGCCTTTGGCAGTGTTGGCACTGCTGCTTCTTAAACTCCTCTTGATTTCTAGGTGCTCTTTGCGCTTCTCCTGCTTCTCTGATTGCTCATTAGTGGCTTCCTCTTCGACTTTCCTTTCATGTCATAGCTCAGCTGGTAAGGACTCTGCCTGCAATGCTGGAGACCCCTCCTGGTTCGATTCTTGGATTGGGAAGACCCTCTGGAGAAGGGATAGGCTACTCACTCCACTATTCTTGGGCTTCCCTTGTGGCTCAGATGATAAAGAATGCTCCTGCAATGCAGGAGAGTTGGATTCGATCTCTGGGTCAGGAAAATCCCCTGGAGAAGGGAATGGACACCCACTCCAATTTTCTTGCCTGGAGAATTCCATGGACAGAGGAGCCTGGCAGGCTCAAAGGGTCAGACACGACTGAGCGACGTGCCCTTTCACCTACTCACTCAAATATGTGCTCCTCAATTTCTGTTTCGAATTCTCTTGTCTAAATTTGATCCATTGGCAGAGCTTGTCCTCTCTTGGACTGTGCTTTGACCTCAGTAGGAGTAACACTCAAGCCATTATCTTCAACCCTGACCTTCTCATAGCTGTGGCCAGAACTCTCCGGATGCCTGCTGGACAGCTCCCGTCTTCTGCGCTGCAGACGCCGCCAGCATCCTGCGGTCTCTTCTGAACACTCTTCTTTGCTTCTGTCGGCTCCCTTTCTTTTATTGGTATTAGTATTCCAATCTAGAACAAGAACCTCAAGCCACCCACCCCCTGCCCCGGCCGTGTATTTTACAGTCAGTTGCTAAGACATTCAAATTACTTCTTTCATCGGTGTCCTCATTTCTGATGATGCCGGAGTCCAGGCACTTTTGACATAGTACTTAGACTCACGCCCTAGTCCCTTAGCTGATGTCCTTGCTAATAGTTTGTCAGTGTACTAGTTAATTCTGTGTGTGCCTGCAGATACTCTCACTGAAACACACCTCCCTTTCCTGTATGTTAATAACATTGTGACTCCCATTTCCTAGGTCTAAGGACCAACATTTCAATCTCTGTGTTTCCGACAATCTTTTCCAAGCTCATCTCCCACTGCCACCATCCTCAGGTCAAACTGAACTGCCCCCTGTGCCTCATTTATTTTCATTCTGTCTCCTGCCTCCACCTTTTTGGCCATGCTGTTCTTTCATCTTAAAATGCTCTAGCCTCCTGCTGTTTCCATGTCTAGCTTCAGCCTTCAAAGCGGGGTGTAAACACCACATTCAAATTTTCTCTGAAGCCTCTGGATAGGTACAAGAAGCTTTTTTAAGACTTCAGTATGTGTATTGCAAACTCCAGGGGACAGTAGAGGACAGAGGAGCCTGGCATGCTGCAGTCCATGGGGTCACAGAGCGTCAGACACGACTCAGCCACTGACAACAACAGATGTGTACTCAGGCAGCCTGTTCTTTCAAAGGCGGTTCCAGCTGTGACTGCATTCTTCTTCCTGCTGCCGAGGGTCCTTAGCTTTCTGGCGGCACACAAAATAAATCTTTTTCTGGGTTGATTGACAGCCTGTACATTTGTGGTGACAGCTCACGTGTCTTATGTTTTCTCTATGAATGTAACATATTCACTTTTCTACCTCTTCTTTATGTGACCTGGTTAAGCTTGTTTTTAGGGCTGCTATGTTTCTGGAAGCGTTCAAGTTTAGGAAAGTCCGTTTATGTACAAAATAGTTGAAGGCTGAAAATGGTTGTTTATGAATATAAGTGTTTGATCACCTGCTCATGATCTCACTGGCCATTGGTGTCATCTTTTCTCAGATGAAATTAGAAGGTGGGAAATAAAGGCATACAGCGAGATCTGCCTTTGGAAGGGCCCACCGTTACCTCAGAGCTGAACATTTTCTTTCTGTGGCCCATTACGCTGAGCATAATGAATGAATAAATGAATAAACACTGGAAGGGGAGAAAGAAGGAAGCTCATTTTAAATTTTGTTTACAATTAGAAATTAGCCCCTCAATAAAATTACTTGTCTTTGCAGATTCATGCCATACGAGGTAAAGAACCTAACACGCTGTATGTATGTGTGTGTGTGTGTAATAAGTGAATTTAGAGACCAAAGATGTGGCTCTTAGGTAAAGCTATAGAGATTACTTTGAGTAAAAATAGCTTGCCTTTATCTAGGACTTCTACATGCCAGGCATCATTTTACATATTCATCTTACACATTTTTAACTAATTTAATCCTCCAAGCCTTATGAGAAAACATTATTATGACCCTTATTTTACAGGTGAGGGAATTAGGGCCAGAGGTTAAGTATCTTGCCCAAGGTTGTCACATCTTGTCAGTGGAGGGATCTGGTCCTGAATCTATTAACCACAATGTACCTTCTCAATATTAGTATTTTAAAATATGCAATTCTGCACAGGATTTTAAGAGATTCTAGAGGAAGGAAGTTTGAGAGATGTTAAAAAAAGAAAAACTAGTCAAGGATAACAGGGCTTGATCTGTTAAAACACAGAGTTGGAAGAATGAATGATAGGACTTCCTTACTCTTTAAAGGAAATATCTGGAACCAAACTAAAAGGCTTCGAGACAATAATGACCTCTTCTCACTTGTGGACTCAAGGAGGCTGGGGACCCATTAGGGACTGAATAAACAGTAATTCCAGGATTCGATCCCTTCAGCACAGGTAGCAAGATGATGGGGTGGGGGTGTGCAGAGGGTGGCAGGACTCCTGTGCATACTCCAGGCTGTGGGCAGCGGTGGGTACATGAACAGTGGGGCATCTGGAGAATTCTCATGGACATGTACCTGTCACATCTGCCGTGAAGTGGGATTTTGAATAAAGCCTCTGACATATTTCAAGCCGGAGAATGTAATCCTTTAATAACAACTATTTATTCATCCACTGTGCTCCAGACACCGTTTTAGATGTTAGAGATGGCTGTGAATAAAACAGTAAGCTCCTCTTCGTCTCGAGTCACACAAATCATGGAACCTATTTTCATAGCAAGTTTAAGCAATTTCTGTCTTTCCATCAGGTTTGCGTAGAGCTCCAGGGTCCTGTGCCCTCTGGTCTGTCTTATTCTGTGGGTCTCTCTTTTCTCTTTCCCTTTTTTCTCCATCACCGTGTCACATGTTGGGTCAGAGTCTTTGTGGATAGATAGACAGACCTTGGTGGAATTTTGATTTAGCCACATCTCAGCTGTTTAACCCAAATCAAGCTATGTAAACCTTCAGAGCCTCAGTTGCCTCATTTTTAAAAATGGAAACAATAAAGCCTATATCACAGGATTGCTGCTGGAGAGTAAAAAAATAATGCAGGTAACATAAGTGGTAATCATAATTATTTTTCTTTTATCTCTACTAATATTTTTGGTCCTTTTTGAGGCAGAGCCTCTTTATACTTGAAAAATCCTCTTCTGCGCACAGTTATTTATGAATTATAATATTATTTTCACAGCCTGATCCAAGTAAGAAATTCAAAGAACAACAACTCATTGACCTTATAGTAATATGGGTGTTTCCCATATAGACAAAGCTCTGTTTCTTTTTTTTTTAACTCTGGGTTTTGACACATATATAGGAAGATAATTCAACATCGATATTGATGGTGCAAAAATATTTAAGTGCTGAATTTTTCGCATAGACACAAAATTAGTAACATCAACTGGGAATATATCCCAAAGGAGTTTTAAGATGGAAATTCCTGACTTTCCATTTAAAAGTAGTAGCACATATAAACACATTTAAAGACTGTGGCAAAGGGAAAAACACTAGCGATTATGCTATCACGATTTAGAGGTGTTTGTTCATACTAAGATACAAACCTATGTCAACTATTGTGCTTTTTTTTAAAGCAACGTTTAAGTGCTTCCTATGTGTCTGATCTTTTAAGAATAGAATTTCTATTCCTCATTATTACCAAGTAAGACATATGCAGGTAGAAAAAAAACTCAGCTAGAGGAGGCTGCCCGTTAGAGAACCCCGGAGGTCAGTGTCTCAGTAGACGTTCCAGTGCAGCTAGGCTGCTAATGGCAACTAGATCTTGCTTGCATATGTTAAGTCAATTTAAATCAGTAAATAATTGAGCATTGCTCCATGAAATAATCTGCACAGAAACTCGAAAAGATTATGTCTAAGTCATCTTTCCTGATCTCCCTAAGGAGACTAATTTCAGAGACATTCTCTGTGTGGGGAGTTAAAGGAACAATCAAGTAGGATTGAGTGTCAAAATCATAGAACATTGATTGTTTGCAACATGGTTAACCAAGTATAAATAATCCTTGAGCTGCATCTGGTCTCCTTCCTGTTCATATAAATAAAAAGTTTTCTTCTGGAATATAACCACACCCATTTGTTTCTGTTTTCTGAGGCAGATTGAGTTCAATAGTTGTGATTAAATCTGCTAATCCTAAAATATTTTTCAGTTTAGAGAAAACTTTCAATTTAGAGAAAAATATCCTTCAGTTTAGAGAAAAATCTTTCAGTTTAGAGAAGTGTATTTGTTGACCCCTGCTCTAGGATTCCAGAAGGAGACTTTGCTATGTAATGGAGTGATCAAAGAAAGCGTCAGTGAAAGAAGTGGAAACGTTTTAGAGCTGAGAGATGAATAGTCTAAGTAAAATGAGGTCCATAGCTCTTAACTCTGCCTCTTGAGGTTCAGTTATTTGTAATGTCCTCCTTTTTCTGTAGTGCCGCTTCCTAGTACCATATGAATTCCAGGTATTTATTGTCTGGTGTCTTCAATGTAGCAATAAAATGCTTGAATGTGTTTTCCTAAAGCTATGGCCTCTTTCAGAAGAAAAACAGTCAGTGTACCAGTTTCTTTTTCTGAACTTAAAAAGTGGCAGATACTGCAGGAATATTTGCATATTCCTAATTGATAGGACAGCGTAATAAGTAGGTAGGAAAAGGTGAACAATTCAGAAGAAACCGCAGGGGATATAAGACAATGGAAGCCCATCCCCTGTGGACCACGTTAGCATCCCTCTGGAGAGTCACCTGGCCCCTGTGCCCTGGGGAGCACATGAATTACACACAGCAATGGCCTTCTACTGGAGGATTTAGTAATGTCAGATCTCAAGTTCATCTAAAAATTGTTTCCTTTTTTATTGTTAATTTTCCTAGTAACGTGGTAATTTAAAGATAAAAACACTTCAATGAGGGAGCATGCAAAATTTATTGTTTTAAATTTATTTTTACCAACAACAGTTTTATTACTCTATTAACCTTTGTGGGCCCATTATCTACATGTGTTTTCAACTATTTCAAAAAAGGCCATATACACTTATATAGCTGTATTACCAATTTAAAAATCTCATTCTAAATGCTTAGAAACCTAATTATTACTGTTCATTGGGATACTTCAGTATCAAAATTGTTATGCATATTTGATCTGTAACTTTCATTTAAGAGTAAATGTTCCCTCCAACTTTTTAAGGATATAATCAGTTTTAAATTGGGCTTCCCCAGTGGCTCTACAATAAAGAATCTGCCTGCCAGTGACGGAGACAAAGGAGACACAGGTTTGATCCCAGGGCTGGGCAGATCCCCTGGAGAAGAGAATGGCAACCCACTCCAGTACTCTTGCCTGGGAAATCCCGTGGACAGAGGAGCCTGGCGGGCTACAGTCCATGGGGTCACAAAACTATTTTAAATTATTTCACATTTTATTAAACATCTTACTTTAGTAGTTTTTGTCTTAAAGCAGTACTACTAACATCTCCTCAGCAATACAGTGAGATACTGAGCTGTGGTCTATAAAATCTAAATGGAAAGATGTGATTTTTTAGTCTTCTCTTGGCATTCAAAGGATTTACATACTTAGATTTTTGGAATTTGAAAAGAAAGAAGAGAAGACACGTATTCAGAGATATAGCTGCAGGGGCTTACAGATATCACCTCACAGAATCCAGAAAGTCATTATCTGACAACATCAACAGCCCTGTTACATGATTATCCTGTATCGTTTTCACTAATTTAGGAAGAAAGGGAGCATCTGATGTGTCAGGGGGGTTAGCTCTATTTCCAAAATCCACATTTTCCCCTCTGTTCCGTGTAGTCGTCCCAGGTGGGAGTAGACTCCTCCCTCTCTGCACACACATTTTATAGAGAAGGGAACTTGTGGGGAAGATAATAGAGAAACACTTAGAATTCTGTCCTTTTTGAATGTGCTGTTTTTAAAAGAGTCCTGCTTTTAAATATGAAATTCACACCTCTAAGTCTTTCACACAAAACAAACCAAACATGAAGAGGACAAGAGAAATGTTGGCAAAATTGCATTTTGTCTCTCTTTCGTATTGTCAGTCCGTTTGGGTTGTTGTGACAAAATACCGCAGCCTGGGTAGCTTATAAACAACACATTCATTTCTCAGGGTCCTAGAAGCTGGAAGTCAGAGATCAGGGTGCCCGTGTGGCTGGGCGAGGGTCTGCTCTGGGCTGCAGACTCTTAGCTGTGTCCTGGCACTGCGGAAGGGGCTCTGGAGCGCTGTGAGGTCTGTGTCTGTGTGCTAAGAGGCTGAAGTCATGGCCAGCGCTCTGTGACTCCGTGGGCGGTAGCCCCCCAGGCTCCTCTGTCCATGGGATTCTCTAGGCAAGAATCCTGGAGTGGGTTGCTGTGCCCTCCTCCAGGGGATCTTCCAGGGGTTGAACCTGCTTCCTTATGTCTCCTGCAGGTGGGTTCTTTACCTCTAGTGCCACCTGCGAAATCCTCTGGGGGTCTATAGTAGAGTACTGATTCCATTGATGAGGGCTCCATCCTCATGACCTAAACACCTCACAAAGGCCTTACCTCCTGAAATGATTGCCTTGGGCATAAGATTTGATCATGAGTTTGGGGGGCCACAAGCATTCAGACCATAGCATGCATGAATAATCCTTTCAAAAATGTCAGCTCTGTGAACTGTGCATTTTTGGGATGAATGCTAGTACCAAGAAATTGAGAAAAAATGGATAACAGTATTTAATGAAGGCTATGTTTAAATAAATTGGGATCTGAATATTGTTCTAACCTTTTTTTTTGAGTACTTGATTATGCTTTTTAAAATAGGTACATTCAGTTCCAATTATACCTTAATAAGAAAAACTATTCATGTCACATTTAAAAAAAATCTTAGTAATAATTGGTTCATTTAAGTACCATAACTTCATTATACTTGAAATTCATTGCAAGAATTCATCTTATACAGAGTCCATTTCAAAAGGACTTAGGAAGTTTCCCACTATAAGCAATTTAGCTCTTTACATAGCCTCGTTATAGGAACAGGAGCATTCAACTGTAGCATGTTGAAGATGGTGCTGTAATGAAATTCCAACATCATTGTTTTAAAATGTATTTCTTTCATAGAAGAACAACTTCAAGATATATAATTGAGGTACTACATGTTTTAAAATGTGAGACAGTTGGATTGAATGCTATGTCTTGTTTATCCACTAGCACACAATATGAATGGGACTTTTCTTTGCCATTGACAATAGAATGTAATTTGTACATTGCAATTTAAATGTCCCTTCCTTGACCCGCAAAAGATATCCAATCAAGGAAGGTTGGGAAAATTATAAGGTATTCTTACCACCTACTGAGGATTTTCCTGGTGGTTCAGACAGTAAAGAATCCACCTGCAATGTGGGAGCCTTGGATTCGGTCCCTGGGTTGGGACGATCCCCTGGAGGAGGGCCCTGAAACCCACTCTAGTATCCTAGACTGGAGAATCCCTATGGACAGAGGAGCCTGGTGAGCTACAGTCCATGGGATCGTAAAGAATCGGACAGAATTGAGCAACTAAGCACATATACATACCACCTACTGAATACTATTTTCTAGCACAGAGTGGATGGGGAAAAAAGGAAATGCTCCCTTGTTAACGGAACACTTGTATGAATAGTCTAGGGGCTTCCGGGGTGGCACAGTGGTAAACAGTCTGCCTGCCAGTGTAGGGGATGCAGGAGACACAGGAGATGCAGGTTCCATCCCTGGGTCAGGAAGATCCTCTGGAGTCGGAAATGGTTACCCACTCCAGTATTCCTGCCTGGAAAATCCCACGGGCAGGGGAGCCTGTGGGCTATCGTCCTTGGAGTCAAAAGAGCTGGCCACAACTGAGAGACTGAGAACACACACAGATTCAAGTTGAAAACATATAAGATTATGATCAATAATCCTATTCAGTTCAGTTCAGTTCAGTTCAGTCGCTCAGTCGTGTCCGACTCTTTGCGACCCCATGAACTGCAGCACGCCAGGCCTCCCTGTCCATCACCAACTCTCAGACTTCAGTCAAATTCATGCCAATCGAGTGGGCGATGCCATCCATCCGTCTCATCCTCTGTCGTCCCCTTCTCCTCCTGCCCCCAATCCCTCCCAGCATCAGGGTCTTTTCCAATGAATCAACTCTTCTCATGAGGTGGCCAAAGTATTGGAGTTTCAGCTTCAGCATCAGTCCTTCCAATAAACACCCAGGACTGATCTCCTTCAGAATGGACTGGTTGGATCTCCTTGCAGTCCAAGGGACTCTCAAGAGTCTTCTCCAACACCACAGTTCAAAAGCATCAATTCTTCTGTGCTCAGCTTTCTTCACAGTCCAACTCTCACATCCATACATGACTACTGGAAAAACCATAACCTTGACCAAACGGACCTTTGTTGGCAAAGTAATGTCTTTGCTTCTTAATATGCTGTCTAGGTTGGTCATAACTTTCCTTCCAAGGAGTAGACGTCTTTTAATTTCATGGCTGCAATCACCATCTGCAGTGTTTTTGGAGCCCCAAAAAATAAAGTCTGACACTATTTCCACTCTTTCCCCATCTGTTTTCCATGAAGTGATGGGACCAGATACCATGATCTTAGTTTTCTGAATGTTGAGCTTTAAGCCAACTAAGGAGTATCAATTAATTCTGAAAGCAAATATGATATCCCCAAATAATTTATTGGGATGCGAAAACTTTCTACAAGGACTGTTTAGGCTCCTGAAATGAACCATCCATCTTTTGTCATCAAATAATTAATGATATCAGAGAAAGTGTTTCTGATATGCTTTTTATGTTATTAAAAGGCATCAGGATAAGGCGAGGTAGTTGATGTGCCATGATATTTTTGAATTGAAGTATAGCTGACTTACAGTACTATGTTAGTTTCAGCTATATAGCAAAGTGATTCAGTTTTATATGTATATATATGGACACATATATGTATATTATATATATATTCTTTTTCAGATTCTTTCTATTATAGGTTATTGCAGCATATTAAATATAGTTCCCTGTGCTATACAGTAGGTCCATGTTGTTTATCTATTTTATATATAATAGTGTATATTTAATAACCCCAAACTCATAATTTATCCCCCCCCTTTCTCCTTTGGTAATTATAAATTTATTTTCTATGTATGTAAGTCTGTTTTTGTTTGTAAGTTCATTTGTATAATTTTTTAAGATTCCACATATAAGTGATATCATGTATTTGTCTTTCTCTTACTTTACTTAGTATGATAATCTCTAGGTTCACTTTTTAAATTTATTTTAATAGAGAATTGAAGTTTGCTTTAAAAAAAAAGTGTATTATTTGCCTATGCAGACGTCCCCTTTCTACATTCCTGGGAATTCTCTCAAATTCATAGAAATCTGAAAATAAAAACACATACAACCTCAGAATTTTTTAATTTTACAGCTTGATTTTTGTTTCCAATATATCAGTGATCACTACTAAAAACTTTATTTTCCTTCACTTGACACTGACTTTTGCCTTTTTTTTTCTCACATTTTCTTGTAGGAGTAGTTTCCTGATAGGATTGAAAATGGGTGTGTGCAGAGAAGTGTGTGCCAAGATTGGCAGACATTCAGATGCTAGATTTGTTGCCTCTGTGAAACTAGTCCACCATGTAGTCACACAGTTGTGCCAATAATAATAATCCCAGTAGAGTGACCAGGCATTTGTATCTTTGGTGACCGTTCCAGTTATAGTGTCATGAATGCTGTTGCCATTACTCCAGAAATCCATCTTTGGCATGTTGCTCCAGAAATCCATCTTTGGCGTGTTGCTCCAGAAATCCATCTTTGGCATGTTGCTCCAGAAATCCATCTTTGGCATGTTGCTGAACGAGTGTCCTAAGCAACATGAAGACATTTATGCTCCTGGCGTTTATGTTTTCTGAACACATAACGTGGATTTACCTGTGAGCTTTATAAAGTGCCGGAGACTCTAAAAAGATGTGCCTGTTGGAACCTGCGTGTTGCCTCATCTTGGACCCTGGCCTGGTTCCTGCTCCATGACTTGACTCTGTTGGATCTTGGCATTGACTCTGGCCAGCACCTAGTGACTGCCCTCTGAAATGCCCTTTGGCTTTACTGGAAGGGGAAACTACAGATAATGGTCAGGGGAACCTAAAAGTTGCCAGAAGCCAGACTGACAAAGAAAACCATAAAGAACATGCAACAGCATGATGCCTAAAGTAACTGGCTATAGATTTACCACCCTGGGCTGTAACCTTTAGCTATCAATACATAGAGTAGGAATTTCATTCTACAGCATTTTACTTGCCATAGAACAGAGTTGGAAGCACTTTATTAAAGTATTTAGTGGAGGTAGGAAGCACTCTGATAATACCTAAATAACATCTTTTTATGGGAATTCTCTGTTTGCTTCTGACCAAACTGTTTGATCATTTACTTCAAACAAAACTGAAAAAATTAGACAGCAGCAAGAATAATTTGTCATGCAATCCAGATATTCTGGGTGGTCCTCTAAAAGTGTCCAATTTGTGTTTGTCCTCTATAGATAAGCTCTTCATTTTTCCTAAATATACTTTAAATTTTGATAGATATTTTAGTTTTTAACAAAAAAAATTCCAACATATTTTTTCATGAATACAAAAAAGGAAATATTGTGAGTTGATTTTTAAGTTATCTTATTAGCCTTTTATTGTGTAAAAATTATCTTCTTATCATCTTAAGACTACTTGTTTCTATTATTAATATTTAGTTATTCAAGTTGTCTCAAGTCAGCTCTTAATAAAGGTAAAAAATGTTCAATAGAATGAGGAAGGGAAATTGGGTCACTTTTATTCTGGAGAAAGTTATAGTCAATAGAAATTAAGGGAATTTCAGCATTTACCCAGTAAGCCCATTACAGGAGAACTAAGTTATGTGTTATGCATTTCCACATTTCCTGTAACATTCATTAGATAAAAGTTAACTGGAACTCATTTCTTTTATTATACTTAATAGCATATTTTCTAGCATCATTACCCAGTTAAAAGTCATATTATGCTTGAGAATTTACCTAAAATCAGTAAGACTTTGCAGATTTTGTTATATGTTGTGGCATAAATGGACTTCCCAGGTGGCACTAGGGGTAAAGAACCCGCCTGCCAATACTAGGTATGTAAAACATGGGCGTCCCATCCCCGGGTCTGGAAGATCCCCAGGAGAAGGAAATAAATGGCCACCCTCTCTAGTATTCTTGCCTGGAGAATCCCATGGACAGAGGAGCCTGTCGGGCTACAGTTCATGAGATCTCAAAAAGTTAGACATGTCTGAAGAGACTGAACATGCACTTGGCATAAATGTGTTGTTTGGTGAGGTGGATGGCTAACTTAATTAAATAATTAATCTAGATGTTTTTCTAATGCATGGTATTTTGAGTTAATATGTGGTGTGAATGAGATCACTTTTTAAAATTTTAGGATTAGTGTTCTTCCTAAAGAATGAAATAAAAGATCTAATCTGCATATGTTATTTTCTATTTGACAAATCTTTAGTCATGTGAATATATTTCCTAGATTAATGCATACTCATAAGATTGATAAAGGCAAAATGGTTTATTCTTATGCAATTATATCCTCATCCATCATTATTTTTTTAACATATATAGGTGGTGGTGGTGGTTTAGTCCCTAAATCGTGTCCGACTCTTGCGACCCCATGGACTGTAGCCCGCCAGGCTCCTCTGTCCAGGGGATTTTCCAGGCAAGAGAACTGGAGTGGGTTGTCATTTCCTTCTCCAGAGGATCTTCCCGACCCAGGGATTGAACTCAGATCTCCTGCATCTCAAGCAGAATCTTTACCTACTGAGCTACCAGGGAAGCCCCCACATATATAGGTATCAATTGTTTATTTATTTTTAATTAATTTATTTAGTTACTTTCTGGCTGTGCTGGGTCTTCGTTGCTACACATGGGCTTTCTCTGGTTGTGGTGAGCAGGGGCTCCTCTTTAGTTGCAGCGGCCTTCTGTTGTGGAGCACATGTTCTAGGGCGTGTGGGCCTCAGGAGTTGCAGCTTGAAGGCTCTAGAGTGCAGGCTCAGTAGATGCGGCACGTGGCCTTATTTACTCCTCAGCACGTGGAATCTTCCCAGACCGGGGATTGAACTCATGTCCCCTGCCTTGGCAGGTAGATTATTACCCACTACTCTACCAGGGAAGTCGTCATTCATCATTATTAATGTACTCATAAAACACCACTTGGCTTTGGACAAATTACCGCCCAAATTACACTCTGCTTGGGTAATGCCTAAGTCCAGAATTTTCCAAACTTGATTACAGATGCCATTTTTGAGCAGAATTTCGCTTAATGGAGCACCACTAAGGAAAAGGTGCCTGGAGGAAAGACCTCTGTGTTTAAACAAAATAGAATTTTGAAAATATTATTTATAAAGTCCTACATGTGCCTGAAGAGTAACTGAATTTGGATTTCATTTCCATAGTTCAAACATGTAATATATTCTAAGGTATTTTGCAATGCATATCAAAGTAGGTGGCTACTGTCTCTTTCCATAATAAAATGCAAAACACCAGGGTCATATGGATTACTAAAATTTTTGTGTTGATATAATAATAATAAAAGCAAAATGATGTGGGGAGTTAATTTTTGAGACCCATGGTCTGGCCTAATCTACTCAAAATAATGTAAATATAACTTCATTATTAGAGAAGTAAATGAACACATCTCATGTGAGGTCTCTATGGTTATTTTGTTTATTATTCATAGACTAACTTTGATTTCCTAAACCTTGAGGTTTTTAATCATTAGGAAAACATTTATTTTACTGACATTTTGCCCTCTTATTTCTATGAATTACCACATCATACATAGAGGCATTCTAAAATTTTGAACTCCTTTGATAAAAGTTATTAATTACTAAAATATAGCTTTATTTTACTATTGTTAACTGACCACATTTTATGTAATTGTGTGGGTTTTAGGTGTTTTTCTTTGTTTTTCTTTTTTTTTTTGCCTTGTGGGAGGCAAAGACATTTACTGTGTATTGCAAAAATATTAAGAAAAAACAATATTGGAACCATTCCCTGACATGTAACCCAAAATTATCTTTCCTTTTACAGCTGTATAGCATTTATAGCTTGTGGCCATATCACTAAGTTGTGTAATTATCGATACAATTTATATGCTTACCTGCTATACTTCATAGATTTCTGTAAACAGGCAACTCAGCATCCCTAGATCATTTTTCTCACCATATTCTAAAGCTTTATTGTTTATACCTCATACTCAAACATTTGTTAAACCACATGGCTGACCAGTATAGATTTCTGTGTTATTATAGATTTAAAAATATAGATGCTTAGTATTTTTTTGCTAGTTGTGTTGCCATATAAGCTCATTCCATACTTTCTAGCATGATTGAGACAAATGAAATTAAAAATATAGTTGTATTCAATAATGGGGCTAATACACAATGGGATATTACTCAGCTATAAAAAGAATGCTTTTGAGTTGGTTCTAATGAGGTGGACGAACCTAGAGCCTATTATACAAAGTGAAGTAAGTCAGAAAGGGAAAGATAGATGTCATGTATTAACATATATATATATATGGAATCTAGAAAGATGGTACTGATGAACCTATCTACAGGTCTGCAGTGGAGATGCAGATATAGAGAACAGACTTTTGAACACAGCTGGGGAGAGAGAAGCTGGGATGATTTCAGAGAATAGCACTGAAGCATAGGCATTACCATATGCAAAGTAGATAGCCGGTGGGAATTTGCTTTATGATACAGGGAACCCAAAGCCAGTGCTCTGTGACCACCTGGAGAGGTGGAGGGAGACGGGAGGGAGGTTTTAGAGGGAAGGGACATTGTATACCTATGGCTGATTCATCTTGGTGTATGGCAGAAACCATCACAGTATTGTAAAATAATTATCCTCCATTTAAAAATAAAATTAAAAAAAAAATGGGGCTAAAAGATGAGTAAAAGTCACCTGCATTCAAGGCCCAGAACAGATTTCCTAAATGTTGACTAATGTTTGGAAGTCTGTAATCAGCACGCTAGACTTTCCTTCCACGTTTCCTGTACCCTTCAGGGCAATGAAAATAAAGATCATGCAAAAGCTAATTCTTTTAAAGTAGAATGTTCCCCTCCAAGTCCAAAATGCATGGAAGTTAACAGCACTAATTGTTCAGTAATGACTCTCTTATTGTGTGTGTGATCTCTGATAACATGTACATATTAAAGTCAAGAACTTCCAAAGAGAAAATGTTATGTATTTTGACCATTGACACCATCATTCCCCGTCTTCCTGCCTACAATTCACTTTTTCCTTGGTTTTGTGGGAATCACCTATCTACCATTAAATTTTGGTGCAAAAAATGATGTCTTTGACTTAGAAATACTGTTTTACTTAGATATTGGCTGTGTTTTCTATGTAGAATATTTTTCCAAAAAATTTTGTGATTTATATATTTTTTTTACTTGTTCCTATATATTCCCATTTACAACACCTGATTATAAAAAAATTTTCTGGGAAATTTTATTTTATAATTTTTTTAAACTTGTCAGCTACCCTAAAATATTTCACATGTTAGGTGTATCTAAATGAACATTTAAAGTCTTTGAGTGACTTCTTACTTAAACTTGAAGATTCTACCAGATACTTTCTATTGAAGTGGACATTTAGCCTTTACCTAATCTGATGTGTGAGGTAAACCCTCTTCCTTTTCAGATTAGTAGGATTTTAATGAAGGCAAATTTAAATTGTGGGCTTCCCAGGTGGCTCAGTGGTAAAGAATCCTCCTGTCAATGCGGGAGACACAAGAGACATTGGTTCGATCCCTGGGCCGAGAAGATCTTCTGGAGGAGGAAATGGCAGCCCTTCCAGCATTCTTGCCTGGACAGGGAAGCCGGCGGGCTACCATCCATGAGATTGCAAAGAGTCGGGCATGACTAAGTGGCTGAGCACGCACAAAATTATCTTGCAGATTTTTATTGAAGACTTGCAATTTTATAGTCTGTCTGTGTAAATTGAATCATGCACTCAAAGGAACTTAGAGGTTGTTTAAACCCATTATTTCACCCCATGTGTTAATCCTACTGAATCTGTTAAAAGTGATTATGTAGCTTCCGTTGATAGCTGTGCAGGCATACAGAGAACTTAACATCTTACAAGTATCTCATATTTTTCTTAGCCTGTATCATCTGTTAGTAAGTTTATTTCAATATTGCCTAAGAGGGAAAACACCTGTGAATTTTATTAATCTATGAATTGGAAATATTCATATCAGAAAGGCAGGGCTTTAACCTCTGCTGACAGATCGTAAGGAAATCTGCAGGCCCAGTGAGGATAACCATGTGTGCATCATGTGATGTGGGCTGAAGAAAGCGGAAATCACGGGCACTGAAGTTGTAAGAAATTGGTAACTCTGACCTAGTGGCTGTTTGGCTTGGGCAAACAGAGGAAGCTGCCAGGCAGAGAGAGGTGGGGCATATGCTCAGGACGAGGATTCCAGTCATGTTATCATGAGGACGATCATGTATTGAATGCATGCTGTCTCAGACCCTATCCTAAGCACTCTGTCGGTGGCATCTTGTCTAATACTGTAAGAGTAATACTGCTACTGCTTTTCTTTTTTCTTCTTTAATTTTATGTGTTTTTTTTCCTTTGGCTGTGCTGGGTCTTTGTGACTATGCTCAGGCTTTCTCTCCTTGCGGTGTGCAGATTCTCGTTACAGTGGCCCCTCTGATTGCAGAGCGCAGCTTCCAGGGCGCTGGGGCTGCAGTAGTTGTGGTACCCAGGCTTAGCTGCCCCAAGACATGTGGGATCTTGCCGGACCAGGGATGAACCCGTATCCTCTGCATTGGCAGGCAGATTCTTAACCTGGCTCAGTGGTAAGGAATCTACCTGCCAACGCAGGAGATGCAGGAGACAGGGCTTCCATCCCTGGGTCAGGAAGATCCCCTGGAGAAGAGATTGGCAGCCCGCCCCAGTGTTCTTGCCTGGAACTCCCGTGGACTGTGGAGTCCAGAAGGCTACATTCCAGGAGGTTGCGAAGAGTCGGACGTGACCTAGCAACCAGGCACCCACGCAAAGTTCACAAAGGTCCTAAGTAGTGGAGATAATGTTTGTGACTAGACACCAACCCGGGAGTCCTCATTTTATCTCTTATGCTCAGCCTCGGAACCGTTCAGGGCTCTATACAGTCAGAGAAGGCAGCTGCCCGACAGCTCTGCCGTCGAGTTCTGTGTTGATGCTGTTTTTGTTTTTCTCCCCCCTTTCCTAAAGCTGTCCGTGTGTTCATGCTTAGTCGCTTCAGCCGTGTCCATCTCTTTGCGAACCCATGGACTGCAGCCCGCCAGGCTCCTCTGTCCATGGGATTCTCCAGGCAAGAATACAGGAGTGGGTTGCCATTCCCTCCTCCAGGGGATCTTCCTGACGCAGAAATGGAACTCCTACCTCTTCTGTTTCCCGCATTGGCAGGCAATTCTTTACCACTAGCACCACCTGGGAAGCCCTTTCCTTAAACTAAATTGAGTGAATTTTGATTTCTTGCAACCATAGATAACCTGCCCATGAGATCGATTTCATTATTTACTTTATTTTAGGTTTTGCCCTCATGAACAACTCTGATTGTTATAGATTCACAGTTGGGACCCTAGATGCAAAGCACAACACATCAACTTGGAAATTATTTACTGCTTCATATGGAAACCCTTTCTTCTGAAAAGGTCCAAGTAATCACTGAATTTATAATGAGGTGTGTTTATAAAAAATTGCATATAAAGACAGTACAATGTGATCTGCATTGGAATTGATATTAAGGATGCAGGCATCAACTGAGTGCCTTACCTATGGATTTAGAACAGTATTTGCTATGTGGTGTTCAAGAAGTTATAACATTTTTCTTGGCATTTTTATTAGCTAGGGAAGTTGATGATGAAGGTCCTTCTGATCATTTCCTGTTCTCAGTTTTGCAAAAAGAACAATATCTGTAATTCTACTACTATAAAAACAGTATTGAATTAGACATGTGTGTCTTCTTTGGAGGGGAAAAAAAATTCACAAGAAAATGAATCAGGGCATGTGTAGCAGTGGAGGAAGTAGGATGCAAACTTTTGTGAGGAAGAAAAATAAAATATATGATAAGAATACATCTCAGAAGGGAATCATATTGGATTATTGATCAGAACATAAAATTATGTACAAAAGTTCACCCCCTCCAAACTGGGAGAAATATTTATATTATTATTATTCATAATATTGCTTTAAAAAATTGTGCTTCACACCAGCATCTGAGTCTACAGCCTTTTGTTGGCTTTCCTTAGCTATGCAGCTGGCCCACTGATTATATTTACAAGCTCAACCCAAGTGTAATTTGGTTTTACAGATCAATCTGCATAGAGGCAGAATATGTAATTAAGTAGTCCCTGCCCAGTATCCTTGGGAGCAGTGAGGCTAAGCTGGAATGGGGTACCCCATTAAGCTAAAGGAGGGATTAGCTTTTAGCAGTATTTTTCAACAACGTTTAAGACTCGGTCCACATGGCTGGCCCACGGGTTTCCACTGTAGCTCCCCCAAGTCTAGACCTGCTTTCTTTCACTGTGACTCATGCCTGCATTCATGAACGTGGGTCTCCCAGCCTCATGTTCTGTCCTCAGGGCTGCTCTGTGCTGGCTTCACATACTGATTGCTGAGATCTCTGGAACCCTGGTCCTCTGTGAGTCCTGGAACGCCGCCATGTTCTCTACAGTCTTCTTTGGGGAGAGGAATCCTTGAAACAATCCATGAAATCAAACACTTCATCTGTTTCTCCCCAGGCCACGTGGCCGTTCTCCTGTTCAAATCTGGTTAAAAGCATGGACTGAGCCACACAGTTGAGATCTGTCAATAAACAAGGACTGCAGCCTAAATTTCAAATACCAGGGACTGAAGTCTACAGCCTTGCCTAAGGAAACACCTTGATCTTCGAACCTTTATTGTGTTGTTTTGTACAGGGCATTCTCTGTACTAGTTTGTTGTGGTTATAGAGCAACTACCAAAAAACTTATATTTGTATTTATTTTCTAATAAACAACTTTCTGATAAACACATTTATTTCCTAATAAATAAATTTCCTTGGGCCAGAAGCTGAAGCCCTGCTACTCTAGACTGGATCACGATGGTGGTGGCTGCAACCTTACCTAGATTTAACGTTATCACCCATCATGCATTTCCATCGATGGGGCCATAATCCTGATTCATGGCATGAACCCTTCCTCATTATGACTAGTAATACTCATATGTCCTCTAATATTTACTCTGACTCGAATGTCCCATTTTCTTTGCAGAGTCTAATGCTATTTAGTTGTATCAGATATGCCAAGCTGCTAATTGTTTTTCTCTCGTTCTTAGATTACAAGGACCTTGAGAGGTGAAATCACATCATAGTTTCTTGAAATTTACACACAGACTGTTCTGCATTGTTTCTTTCTTTCTGGCAAACAGAGTCAACTTCTAGAATCATTGGCATGTACTCATACTGCCTTGGCTGCGTATGATCAAACTATCACGTTACTGTTTGACGTACTGTGATGCTAATTATAGCTGGTTTAAACTTTTTTTGAAGTTGTTTAGTATTTTTGTTGTTTTTTAATGTTCAGTTCAGTTCAGTTCAGTTGCTCAGTCATGTCTGACTCTTTGTGACCCCATGAACCGCAGCACACCAGGCCTCCCTGTCCATCACCAACTCTTGGAGTCCACCCAAACCCATATCCATCGAGTGGGTGATGCCATCCAACCATCTTATTCTCTGTTGTCCCCTTCTCCTCTTCCTCTTTCCCAGCATCAGGGTATTTTCAAATGAGTCAGCTCTTTGCATCAGGTGGCCAAAGTATTGGAGTTTTAGCTTCAATGTTAGTCCTTCCAAAGAACACCCAGGACTGATATCCTTTAGCATGGACTGGTTGGATCTCCTTGCAGTTCAAGGGACTTTCAAGAGTCTTCTCCAACACCACAGTTCAAAAGCATCAATTCTTTGGTGCTCAGCTTTCTTTATAGTCCAACTCTCACATCCATACATGACCACTGGAAAAACCATAGCCTTGACTAGACAGACCTTTATTGGCAAAGTAATGTCTCTGCTTTTTAATATGCTGTCTAGGTTGGTCATAACGTTCCTTCCAAGGAGTAAGCATCTTTTGATTTCATGGCTGCAGTCACCATTTGCAGTGATTTTGGAGCCCAAGAAAATAAAGGCTCTCACTGTTTCCACTGTTTACCCATCTATTTGCCATGAAGTGATGGGACCAGATGCCATGATCTTAGTTTCCTGAATGTTGAGCTTTAAGCCAACCTTTTCAGTCTCCACTTTCACTTTCATCAAGAGGCTTTTTAGTTCCTCTTCACTTTCTGCCATAAGGGTGGTGTCATCTGCATATCTGAGGTTATTGATATTTCTCCCGGCAATCTTGATTCCAGCTTGTGCTTCCTCCAGCCCAACGTTTCTCATGATGTACTCTGCATATAAGTTAAATAAGCAGGGTGACAATATACAGCCTTGATGTACTCCTTTTCCTATTTGGAAGCAGTCTGTTGTTCCATGTCCAGTTCTAACTGTTGCTTCCTGGCCTGCATACAGGTTTCTCAAGAGACAAGTCAGGTGCCAAAATTCCTTAATTGCTTCTCTTACAATTTGGTTAAAACTAAGACTTAGTTCAAATTAGACAACTTGGGTATGTGGGATGAGTATAGTTTTCTTTCAGCATTTAAGGTACATAAATGCAAGTTTTGTAAACTTGTTTTTTTAAAATATGAAAACTTCTTTTTTCTCTACAGAAAGTAGGAAAGTATGCTTTTCTTTTCTTTTTTTAATTTTTTTTATTTTCTGCATTTGGGCAAAGGTCAGGAAGTAGATGGTCCCCAGAGAAATACCTACTCATGTAAATTCAGGGATAGAAGTTTGTCTTTGCATTGAGGAAATTGTATCAGTTCTATTTTCAGTATTTCCTCATGTTTGTGACTTTATCTACATTTTCCATTCCACCCTCCAGTCACACACATCTTGTGTTCTCTGACTCTTTGGATTGAAACAAATGTGAAATTAATTCCCTCGTTACTGCCACATTCTACACTGGCATGTATGTCCTGTGTGCCTCCCAAGTGTGTGTGCTCAAGTAAGGTAAAGATAAATTGTTAAGTAAGCTAGAGAACTGTCTTTTAATAGAGGATAAGCTAACATTAGACATATCATTTAATTACATGTTCAAACATTATTATCAGCCTACTTATGTGTTGCTGTGATGCTGGCCAAACCAGTGTAATCTTCCTTCTGGGCTGAAAAATGTGTTTTCCCCCTGCTCCTCTTGCTGATTTAAAAAAGAACACAGAAATTTGTCAAACATTTCAGTCTCATCTATTTCATATATTGACAGGATAAATGAGACTGTATTTGTTTTGGTCTTCAAACAGAATGGAGTACCCGATATATCTTTTAATCATTTTTCTATATGATTATCTTTTTGTTGGTTAGAAAGAGTCTTTATATACATCATGTATTCTTTATGTATACATAGAAATAAATTACATATGTTTATAAATATTATATATGCCTTCCTTCAAGTTAAGGCTTTCTATTTTATTTTCTATATAGCATCTTTTGCTGACTTTTAACAGCTAAATTCATCTGTTATTTTCACCCTCTTTTTTGTTTAGTTTGTTATTCCTTGCTTATCACATCCTTTCTGGGCCCCAAGGTCAAAGATACTACTGTACATGTCTCTTGGTTCTGTCCAATAGACTTGTATGCAACGATGGAAATATTTTATACCTGCCACTGCCCGATATGGTAGCCACCAACGACATGTCACAACTGAGCAAGACATGTGAATGGTGTGACTGAGGAGCTAAATTTGAAAAGTTCATTTCAGTTAATTTACGTTTGAATTTAAACCGCCTCTTGTGGCCATTGACTCTTGCATTGGGTAGCTCAGCTGTGGATGGTTTATCCCAAAGGGTGATTATGTCCACCTTATGTTCATTTTTCTTCAGGATGTAAGGCGGAAACTCAGTCTCAGTTTCCCACATGGATGACGAGCTGGCCCAGAGCAACAGTTCTTTTTTCCCTACTGATTGATAACACCAGTTTTGAAATTGACACAATCTGTGAGTGTGTGTGTTTCCTGACTTCCTGTTGTGTCCCTTGATGAATTCTTCTCTGCTGGCACCGGTGACTCTCGCTGGCACTCACCACAGCTTTATAATGAGCCTTGGTATTTAGTCACCCACATACCACTCCTCTGGCTCTGTTTCAGATAACTTTGCTATTCTTGGCCTTTGGTCTTTCAAGACATTTTAGACTCAGGTTTTCAGGTTTTAAAAAAATGGGATTTTTTCATTACAATTGAATCCATACATCTACTTCTGATATTGAAACTTTTAATTCATGAGAGTGACTTATCTCTATTCATTCATGCCTTCTTTCATGGCCTCTATTTGCTTTTACTCTATGAAGGATTTGGTATAATTTGTTATATTTTAAAGGAAGAACTAGTCCTTGAGGATACTATGTACGTTGCTTTTTTAAACTCACACATTCTATCTAACCTCTCAAATTGCTAGCATTAAGTATGATGTTACAGGTTTTTGTTTAGTTTTTTGTTGTTATAGATACCAGATTAAGGCATTTTTCTTCAGTTTTTAATTTGGTAATATTTTGAGGTGATTTTAAAATTTTACTTTATTGTGGTGAATTATTGTAATTGGTTTTAAAATATTTACTGATTTATTGTTTGTCTTTTGGCCTCTAGTATTCAGAATTGAATTAAAGACTAATCATAATCTTTAGGTTGTGACATGCTCTCATCATTCATAGCTATATTTAATTAGGTTAATTAAAACTAACAAACCCACCAACCAATTCAAGAACTAGAACATTAACAAAAATCTAAACTTACCTATGTGCATCTTCCTAGTCTCATTCTTTGATTATTATCTACTCGTTACTCCTCCCCTTCCCAGAGCTAACCACTATTGGAAGCTTTATATTTTTTTATCCATTTGATTTGCCTTGCTTTTGTTCGGTTTTAGTAAGTTATATTTTGGCAAAAAAATTTTTTTAATGTTTAGTTCTTATATAGTTCTTCATGGTCCCTTACTCTTTAAATATATTTTAATCCTTTCCTATTTAAAGTGTACTCAATTTATATGTTTAATTTAGCTATCTAGTGTATTTATGGACCAGTTTATACATCTGTAGTTTCTTCTGGTTTTTGCAGAATAATGCCTTGCAAATGAGTGTCACTTGGATCTTTATCATTTGAGAATTATTTGAAACTTTAAGTTGGATTTCTAGTTGAGAGAATTTGTATTTCCTTTTTCCTGGCTCAGGGGCATTACCTAATACTATAAGCTGTTTTTAGATGTTTGAACCACCTTGGTAGTATGAAATTGGAGGGCAAAGTCATGTGAGGGATTACTGTTGGTCACGAATCCTCAGGTGATATTTTTTGTTCCCTATCGCCAGTGCCAAATTTAGAGGCAGACTGGTTCCTTTGCCGTTGCCAGCTGTGTTGTGTGTGTGTGTAGCGTTGCAAGCTTGCAGACTTATTTCTGGTACAATGACGATGGTTTTATTGGGTGACAGGAGGGCATATCACCTTTTAGACTTTCCATCTCTGGCTGACCTTGGGTTGTGTGATCTATTGCAAACACCCAAAGGCTGTGAAATCTCAAGTCCAAGTCTACCTATTTCATCAAATGTCCCAAGAGGAAACCTGAATAAAGTAGTCTTAACCACTTGGTTTCCCCTTTCAGTTAGTTTCATTTACTGGATATTTCTTTCTTTCTAGTTTTATGCACACAAAAAAAGCTACTTTTATGTACATAAAACTTGTATCTTTTTTTATGTACATTTTTTAGTTGCTTTCAATGGAGGGATTTTTATATTGTCAAGGACAGAGACTTGTACAAATTAAGTAATGAACTCAGTAATTGGAAAACCAGGGGATTTTTCTTGGAGGCTAATTTCAGGAAGTCTGTTAGGTCTGGCTGGAATGGTAATGCAGGCCTGATCTTCCCCATATTCTTCTGATTTTCCTTTCTGTTGCAGTGTGAAATGACCTCACACTTTCAGTGTCCAGCAGCGTCCAACTGACTCAGCCTCTCCATGTATCGCTTCAGATTCTTGAGGCAGAAGATAAACTTGTCTTTATCTCACCTATAGATGGTAATATGGTAGTATACTATTTAAGGACAATATGCTGCAGTGGTTAGATCACTGGTTCCGCATGCAGAAGCAGCTAGGCTGGCTGGATTTGAAGCTCAGCTCCAAATCTTTCTAGCCTTGTAATCCTAGGCAACTTTCTTCATGACTTGTGAGAGTTTCTTCATCAGTAAATGAGAATGATGATAATAGTCCCAACTCATAGTTACGATGAGGGTTAAATGCGTGACTGCACATGAAGAGTAAAAAGGAAGAGTGGTGCCTTGGATCCAGTGGCTACTCAATAAGTATTAGTTACTTCTTTCCTGTCCTCACTTGACAGAAGCCCTGGTCTGGTTGGCTGTGGCCTGGGGTTAGGAGCATGTGGTACCTAGGTCTGCCTAGGTGTGTTCCTTCATCATCATTGAGAAGCAGGTTGAAAGAAAGAAAGGCAATAGCAAATTTGCCTAATACAGATTGGTGAAATAGAAACAAAACAATTTGTCAGTTTGGGAAAAACGTTTTTAATATTGTTTCTTTTATATAAAAATATAATTGAATAGTGGGGCTTCTCAGGTGGCATAGTGGTAAAGAACCTGCCTACCAGTGCTGGAGACAAAAAGGACAAGGGTTCTATCCCTGGGTGGGGAAGATCCCCTGGAGGAGGGCATGGCAACGCACTCCAGTATTCTTGCCTGGAGAATCCCGTGGACAGAGGAGCCTGGTGGGCCGCAGTCCATAGCATTGCGAAGAGTCAGACATGCCTGAAGCAACTTTGCATGAATACAAGCATACTCGAATAGTAGAATTGTTACCTAAAAAGGTAGATTAAAAAAAATACATTGAGCTATGTTATGTAGCATCTTACACCTGAAAATTTTCCTGTAGCAGTTAATCATATCCTTATTTCATTCATTTATTTATTTTTTGGCTGCACTAGGTCCTTGTTCCTATGCGCGGGCTTTCTCTAGCTGCCTACTCTTCGTTTTGGTGCACAGGCTTCTCACTGCTGTGGCCTCTCTTGTGGAGCACAGGCTTTAGGCCCAGGGGCTTCAGCCGCTGCAGCATCCAGGCTCGGCAGTTGTAGCACGGGAGATCATTAGCTGTGACTCGAGTGTCCTAGAGTGAGTGGGCTCCATAGTTGTGGCACATGGGCTTAGTTGCCCCACAGCATGTGGGATCCCCCCGGGCTGGAGATTGAACCTGTGTCTCCTACATTGGCAGACAGATTCTTATCCACTGTACCTCCAGAGAAGTCCAGTCATATACTTGTTGACAATCTGTTATATGTGAAACTCTGTATTATATAGGAGGAGCAAAAAGAAGGTAAAACAGGATATGTTAGTAGCTGTGATTACAGATTATAGAAGCAGAATCATAAACATTTTATAGAAGAAAGTTTTATTCTTTGACTAAATAATTCTAGGAAATTCTTAAACATTTCAAGGAGTCATTTTCTCTGTCCTTTTAAATGACTGGGGTGTTTTCAGTTTTTGACTTTTTTTCTTTCTGGTGGTTTTGTTTGTTTTTTAAGAGATAAACACGTGGCATAAAAGTAAAGGTCTGGACTCAGACTAATTCCCTGCAAATTAGTACATGCAGTTATCTTCTGGGCTATTTCTAGGCCCTTGGTAACTTAAAAATGAGTATGTGATGTGTGAAAGTCGCTCAGTCGTGTCTGACTCTTTGCAACCCCATGGACTATACACTCCATGGAATTTTCCAGGCCAGAATACTGGAGTGTGTAGCCTTTCCCTTCTCCAGGGGATCTTCCCAACCCAGGGATCAAACCCATGTCTCCCGCATTGCAGGCGGATTCTTTACCAGCTGTGCCACAAGGGTAAATAAAAACCAACCATGATTTCATTTGTATAGTCTTTTACAACTGATCCACCCAATTTTTTCACTGATTCATCTCATTAATTTGGTGAGGTGAGTCAGTCGATAATCCTCTTCATTTTACAGATGAATACAACTGAGGGATTTTCAGTGACTCACAATCACATAACAGATACACAGGAAAGAGAGCTGTTAATCAAATATAGGATTCCTGAATACAAGTTCCAGATTCTTCCGACTGTTTGCCAGTAACCAGTGTGGTTACAGAAATGAATATATTCCTCTCAGTGTGTTAAGAGAATTCTCCTGAATTCAAGAGATTTGCCTCTGGATTCAGACTCACAGCTGATGACAACTTGGTTAGATTGAGAAACCAGGAAAGCAAGTCTGATAAAAGCAAAAGGAATATAAATTGTAACCAGGAGAATTTTAATTCCTTTGCAACTGAGTTAAACATATTTAAACTTTCCATCTGAATATATGCTATGTGGGAGTTCAATGTGTACCAACAAGAGACAACACTTACAAATATTATTTAATATTGATTTTTTTTCTAGTCTGGAGAACATGGAGAGGAGTGCTTGAAAGTTCTTGACCTTTACATGCAGAATGTATAAGTTAATTCATGTTATTACTTCAGTTTCACAGCTGAGTTACCTTGTAAATAAAACTTTCCCCTCATTAGAAAGGAAGCCAGTCTTGAACTTCCGCATGGATCTTAGATCAGTTACATTTTGCTGTGCTGCATACATTGACCTGGAACCCTAGAGAATTTGTGCACAGTTGATGATTTTAGCCAGAAAGAATTTCCCATGGCTTTATGTCACCACTGATCCCTCAGCAGAATGATGGTTCCCTGTGGTGGTCTCTTTCCTTGATGGGATACCCTTCCTCTTAGGGAAGCTCACAGTCCTTGCTTGGCGCTCAACATTAAGTGGCATGTTGGTTACCTAGTGAAACACTCAAACTGAGCAGATTTTCTGCCTTTCATAGATTAAAATGTAATATTGAACAGTATTTTGACACAGTTGGAAGATCATACTTCAGAAACACTGTTTACTAGTGTTATTGGCACCTTGCAAACCTCTTTGAAACTGTTTCCTTACCTGCAAAACCTGGTGGTGAAACCTCTCTTAGCAGGATTGTTACGTAATGAGTGAAACACACATTGAGATTTCTCGACTCAGACTGGGGTGCTCCAGATAAGTCAGCTCCTTTCTCCCAGTTGATGGCTATGGACTAAACAGTGAAAATGATTCTTACTAGCATAGAATCAGCTAGCACCATGAGGAAACCTAACAGAGTGACTTTGTGACCTCATGTTTTGAAAGTTATTATGTTGATGGAATATACATGTGTTTAATCGTCAATAATTTTTTCACAATAACTGCTTCATAATAAACTTGTAAATTTAGACTTGTACCTTTCCAAGTGCTGAATATTAAGGTAATTCTCTCATAAAAGGATTGAATGATTAAAATCAGTGGTTTCCTGGTATCCATAGGGGAAGGTCTTCAGTTCCCTTTTTGTCAAGTCACATACTTAAAAACATAAAATATAATACATTTGTTTCGAGGACAAGTAGCTGGAAGACTTGACTGTATGTTTACTGTATTCTTTTTAAACAGGAGATATTTATAGCTATGTATTAATTACTTAGGTAGTCAGGTTACTTTTGATTAAAACTCAAACTTAGAAATTTTAAATTTAGACTAGTTTTAAGGTTGAGGGTGAGGTAGAGATTGATGGAAATGTGTTTTCCTGCTGCATCAGTTTGGATTCCTGAAGAGTTTGATATACTACGAGGCTATTTCTTAAACAGTTATTAGGAATTGGATTTATTTTCTTCCTGAGTTTAGGCTCATAGCTCAGGCAAAGACATAAGCTCTTCTGCTGCTAGAATAGGCCTTTGGGAAGAAAATACATTCCATTCTGAGCTTTTGTTTGTAGCAAAATGTCAAGTCAGTTACCTACTGAACATAAACCTCAAAAGTTCTGGGAAATCAAACCTGAAATAGATGGAGACAGAGGCTTCCTTGGTGGCTCAGTGGTAGACTCTGCCTGCCAGTGCCGGAGACGCGGATCCCTGATCCGGGAGGATCCCTCGTGCTGCGAAACGAAGCCCGCGCCCCACGACTGCTGAGCCTTGCTCTGGAGCCCGCAAGCTGCAACTGCCGAGCCCATGAGCTGCAACTGTTGATTGGTTGCAACTATTGATGCCGGCATGCCCTGGAGTCTGTGCTCCGCTACAGCAGAAACCACCACAATGAGAAGCCTATGCACCGGATCAGAGTGGCCCTGCTCGCTGCAACTAAAGAAAAGCCTGTGCGGCAATGAAGACCCAGCACAACCAAAAAAAAAATAAACAGACGGTGACATCTGCCAGGAGAAGAAGATTGGTATCGGACTGAACAAGGCCTAGTAATGCAGCTATGTTAAGATTCAGATAATCAACAGGAAATATTACGGTTCAAGCTGCATTATTAATATCATTGTATATAAAGCCCTCGCTAATTCATTTCAAACATACATTAAGTACTTTACTCAAAGCACTCTACTACATAGAGATTTTGTGGATATATGTATATATAAAAAAAATCTGATTCATGGTCGTAAGGAGGTTAAATGACTGTGTGTGTGTGTGTGTGGGTGGGTGGGTGTGGGTGGGGGAGGTTGGGCCAGGGATAGGGAGAATTAAAAAGAACAAGTGATTATAGTGTAATTTAAGTACAAAGAAAGATACACAAGAGAGAGAAACAGATCTGAGAAGGGAGGAGTCTCATGTTGATGGGAAGGTAGCTTTGCGTCTGAGCCTTAGAGGTAAATGGGTCGAGTGAAAGGTATGCTAGCAGAGACAAGACTGAGGCCTAAGTACGTAGGCCCGGAAGGAGAAGGTTGAATTAATTTACCTTCATTGCAGTTTATGTGGATTGGAGTAAAATTCGAGCGTGCGTGCGTTTCTCGGTCATGTCCGACTCTTTGCGACCCCGTGGACTGTAGCCCACCGGGCTCCTCTGTTCAGAGGATTCTCTGGGCAGGAATACTAGAGTGGGATGCCGTGCCCTCCTCCGGGGGAATCTTCCCAACCCACGGATGGAACCCACGTCTCAGGCATCAGCAGGCAGATTCTTTACCACCAGCACCACCTGGGAAGCCCTGGGAATAAAACAGGTTGAAGCTAAATGGTAGAATCTGGTATTATTTCACTATTAGAGATGTTAGGTTTAACAGAGTGTGCATTTAAATTTGTAACTTAAAGTGGAAAAGGGAGGGAATCCTGTTTCCAACCCTGATTTTCTTTAGATTCTTTAAACTGATCTAGGTTTCTTGGTCTCAATATTATTGATATTTTGGACTGGATGATTCCTTTTTGGGGGATGTTTAGAGGCAGCCCTGGCCTCAACCCAGGGCTAGGATTAGAGGGAGGCAAGGGAGGCAGGTAGGCCATGGTGTTTAAGGAGGCCCGTCGCTCTCGGGGGTCATGTGAACTTTAATCTGGAGTGTGGATAACCCTAAGAGTGAGTGAGTGCCTCCTTAAATTTGGAGCGCCGGGCGCCTCCCATGCCTGTCACAGCCCTGGCACTGCCTGTGTCCATTGGAAGCCAGCAGCACCCTCCCAGCTGTGACAGCCAGCTAACTCTCCAAATATTGCCAGACATCCTCGGGGAAGCAAAACCGCCCAGGTTCAGAACCGCTGCAGTTTTCCTGGAATAGCAGCATATTTCTTTTTCATTTGTCACATGGCAAGAGGAGCAGCCAGCAGTGTGATGGGATTCACCTGAAAGGTAGCAACTAAATACAGATGGAATGCGGGCTGAGGCTGCTGTGATTAATGGGCTGATAGGCATTGGTGTTAGGAAGAGACAAGGGTTTGTATGAAAGTTACCTAAAGGTGAAGGATCCATCCTGCTGTTAATAATCTACCTGACTTCTAGGCCTCTGGCTGCACTGAAGAATAATAACTCCGCTGTCAGTCTTGGGGTCGGTATGATGAGACTTCCAACTACGTTTTCCTGGTCCTTGTACAAATGCTCAAAAAAAAAATCTACAGCGTGCTTGCACTTTATTTTCTATTTATAAAACTAGGCTGTCTTCTTGGTTAGTACGTCACTGTGCTTATATTTGCTATTGTCAATTCCACCCTACCCTGCTCTATGCTATTTTCCTGGGCTCTGGGGAAGCTCTGGCGCTTGGGGATGTGTAGTTTGTGCAGTGTGGTTACTAAGGTTACAGATACTTAGACCCTAGCAGACTACTAACCTTATCGGTTAGCATGAGATCACCAAGGCATGCCACATGATGTGTGTTTTCATGGTAAAGGTTAGATACAAGTGATATGGCTAATTAATGTTTAGCAATGGGGCTTGAAGCCTAACATTCCAGGGGCCTCGTATTCAGTCATATTCAAGCACACAGCTCCGTATACTTCTGTGACTCTTAGAACAAAAGTCGCTCTGTGGTGATAATAAGTTAAACGAGGGTTAAAGCTCACTCACGTCTGCCAGGCAGTGTTCTGTGTGTGGTATTTGCATTTATTGTTCCAGCAACCTTTGGTGGTGGTTCATATTCTTATCTCCACTTCGTGGATGTGGAAACTAAACCTCGCCGGTTTCTTTAGCTTGCCCACAGTCACAGGGTTAGGATCACTTGATTCCAGATCTGCCAACTCTTGAGTGCGTGTTCTAAACTGTTACTTCAGGGCTGCATGAACGACCTTGTAGGCCGTGCAGGGCCCAATCCAGGTACCCCATGCACCCTGCACGCATCACGGTGCTTCAGGAGTGTCTTGGAAGATGCGCACACACGGTGAGCTCTGATGCTTTGCAGTATTATTTCCTGTTAAGTTTTATTGAATGCTATGCAATGAGGGATGGGAATATGAGGAGTGATTCCCTCCCTTCCTCCCTCCTTCCATCCTTTCCTTCCTTCCTTCTTCCTTGTCGGGACAAGCCTAAGTGTAAATTCCTTTGAGGGAAGGATGAGATTCAGCCGAAAGGTTGTTCCTTACCTATTGTGATTTCCAAAAATTCTAGTGTAGCTGATGCTCTTTGGGAATGAAACTACCTCCTTAGAACTCTCCTTCAGCTAGTGTTAGTGAAAATCGTATAATGCCACCCGAGTTCCCTATCTGAGGCCTGAGGCTAGAATATTCTCTCACTATTATTTATTATTGTCATGGAGCCATTAGCTTTTGCCATTAGAAGCTATACTTATACTAAAGGTGTTACAGCTGGATGTATGTGCTCCAAATTCTCATTATAGGCTGCTGACCTCTTCCTATAAATCTCATCTTGGAGTTATCAGCTTTCTACTTGTTGGCTCTAATTGGAAAGTTCTCTGCTATATCCAGGTACAAAATGTACTATCAGAGCTCGAAATTCTGCCCCTTATTAACATTGCCTTTGTGACTTATTTCCTCAATTCTCTTTCCACTGGCAATCCAGCTGAAACAAATTCCTCGGTTTTATATACAAAGTGAGCTTGTGGTAGAACAGATTACAAATCATACAGTGCAATAAACGAGAGCACAGTCTGATACTTTTACCATTAGAGAATATTAAAATGTCCTTTACTTTACTAATTAATTTCTTGCACACCACTTTTTCACTTAATACTCTAGAAATAAATTCATGCATTTTTCATCAGTTTGAAACTCATTTTACAGTTGAAAATCCAAGTGTCAGATATACAATAGAAAATTCCATGAAGAGTTTGCAAGGAGTTGTGTTATAATTTCCTGAAACATACCCACACTTCAGATGGTGTCTAATTTTGTGGATATGGCAACTAAAGACTGTATAATCCAGAAATGGCAAAGGGAATGTTTGTGACTTGATTCATCTTTCCATTATTTCCCTGGGCAAATCCTTTAGAATTTCCAGATACTTAAGGTGGTGAATTTCTCAGTGGTGTATCACTATATCCTTCTTCTGAGATAGGAAGTATATATACCAAACTGAGAAACTCCTGAACTCTCAAACATTCCTGTTCTAGTTATATACGATAATAATGACATACTTGAAATCAGTGTTACTCAGAAAGATTTACCCTAAGTTCATACTTTATATCTTCAGTTTCAGTTCAGTTTAGTTGCTCATTCGGGTCCGACTCTTTGCGACCCCATGGACTGCAGCACGCCAGGCTTCCTTGTCCATCACCAACTCCCAGAGTCTACCCAAACTCATGTCCAATGAGTCGGTGATGCCATCCAACCATCTCATCCTCTGTCATCCCCTTCTCCTCCTGCCCTCAATCTTTCCCAGCATCAGGGTCTTTTCAAATGAGTCAACTCTTTGCATCAGGTGGCCAAAGTATTGGAGTTTCAGCTTCAACATCAGTATATATTTAAATTTTTAAACCATTACTTCACAAATTTCAATCAAAAAGCCCTTACTTTTTTAACAATGTGTAGGGTGTGCTGAATGTGAGTTTTGTTTTCCTTAATTTATTTTTTCTATTAAAAATTGCTTAAACAATTTTTAAATAAATGAGGCTCAAGCTTCATGAGGCCGTGAGGTAAAATGATCAAAACTGTATAATTTCTAAATTAAGACCTATGTAGAATTATGTTATTTCCAAGAAATTAAACATGAATACTTCCTTTTTCCTCAAATGAACTTATTTTCCCTAGCATTAATATTGAGAAACAAAGAGGAAAAACTTTAATTTAGAAAATCTTCATTATTGAAATATGAGGTTAATCATTCTCTTTTTGCTAATATATGGAACAAAATTTTTCCAGGTCTCTTATAATTAAGTTACTCTACAGGATATTTAGACTATGTGCATCTCTTATATTTGGTGACAAAATATGTGTACAATAAAGGGATTTATTGCAGGATATTGTTATTTTGGGGCTTCCTTGGTGGCTCAGGTGGTAAAGAATCTGCTTAGAATGCATGAAGCCCGGGTTCGATCCTTGGGTCAGGAAGATCCCCTGGAGAAGTGAATGGCTACCCACTCCTGTATTCTTGCCTAGAGAATTCCATGGACAGAGAATCCTGACCAGGTTCATGGGGTTTCAAAGAGTTGGACATGATTAAGTGACTAACACTTTCTTTTTTTTTTTCTTTGTTACTTTCAGAATTATAGGGGTACTCAGGAGATTCAGCTGAAGTTACAATAGGAAAGTTAAAAGATAAACTGAGACATATCAAAATTCTTAGGAATTTGAGCAAACAAACTATTGGAATTAGCACCAAACTGGAAGGTTAAGACAGCTCCACCAAAAGGTAGAAACTTTTATAGAGAAAAAGCAGAAGCAAAGTAAGGAAATTATCGCCTGCTTACAGCTCAAAGCCTAGTTGGCAGTTTCTAATGGGTTGTCTTTGGTGTTTTGATTTTACAACTATGAGACACAGGCTTAGATTTTGGTGTGTTTACATAGACCTCCATAGCACATAGACCTCTACAGTCTAATGCTGTCTCTGCTTAATTAACTTAACGGATAGTACCCACTTTGGATATGTGTTATATTATGAATTTGATTACATGGATTTAAGAGAGATTTCAGCTTCGCGTAGCACCAGACACCCTAGGTTAATCCAAATATTACTCCTTGAGTGCATAGACTTGATACATTATTTTTTCAGAGAATATGTAGATTATGAGAAAATAATTCCTGATTTCAAACAACTTAGAAAATTTTGTTCCTATTTCCAAAATGGGTCTGTACAAGTCAAGTACCCCTGACCTCTTTGCTCATGACTTTATATAGAAAATGGAGACCATGATTAGAAATAGTCAGCTTCCACCTTCTGAGTATTAAGAAACTATGACCCAGCCATACCACTCAACTGTAAATCTATTAATAGTCTTTTCTGGCTTAGTCTTAATAGAAAGGTTATCTTTGTTTCAACCTCAGTTCGCCCTTAGTAAAAGAAGCAGTTTCCACTCTGCTGTTTTTGTGTGCACATTGGAAGACAAAGGGAGAAATGTGTCACAGAAATTGTTTAAAATGCATAAATTTAGGATCCCATAAAATGTTAATCCATAATCTGTAGAACCCTGCATAAATATCTCATGCTCAAAGGACATTAACAGAATGCATTTGGGAACAAGAGGATTTTATTCCACAAATACTTTGGATACAATAATAGTCTGATATTTTATAGTGACTAGTCATTTCTTCCTCTTTGCCTTCCTGATCTTTTATCATTCTCTCTCTCCATTTCCTCCTCCTTTCTGTCTTAGCATTCCCCTATAAACAGAAATAGTCACTGTCTTTTTTTAAAGTTGCCATTATTTTCCAATCTTGTGATTCTTTTTTATAGGAACTACAATTCTGGACAGAGAAAGAATTTTTTTATAAGTAATACGTAAAAAATTTTTTCTTTATCTATTGTCTATCTATCTATCATCATCTATTTATTTATTGGCTGCAGTGGGTCTTTGTTCCTGCGTGCGAGCTTTCTCTGGTTGAGGTGACCAGGGGTTACACCCTAGTTGTGGTGTGCAAGCTTTTCATTGCAGTGGCTTCTCTGGTGGTGAAGTACAGGCTTCTCTTGTGTGGTAGAAAACAGGAGTGTGGGTTCAGGAGTTGTTGCCCAGAGGCATGCATAATCTCCCCCAACCAGAGATCAAACCTGTCCACCCTGCATTGGCAGGCAGATTCTTAACCACTGGGCCACCAGGGAAGTCCCTGGAGGAAAAGTGTTTAAAAATATATATGAAGTTTTAAATAATACTCTCCTTTTTGTTGTATTCCAGTGGATTAATAATTTTTTAAAAAATATATTATTCATAATACTATGTGTTATCAAGTGCCAAGTAGTATATTATTTTATTATTTCAATGACCTATGAGATATTTCCACTTTGGAAAAGAAGAAATTTTGACTTTAAGAAAGTTAACTAAATTTTCCAAATTCACATAGCTTGTTAGTGATTAGCCCAAGAAAAGACAGATCCTGACTCTTAATTCTTAAAATATCCTATAAGTAATTCTTGGATGTCTTAGAATTAAACATTACCTAAATATTTTCTCATTACGTCAAATATAAATATTAAAACCTCTTCCATGATAGTCTTTTATAAAAAGAGTTTATAGGTTTCTAAAATGTAGACTAGAATCTCTCTTAGCTGTGTTTGTTTATAATTAACATAGGAAACATAGTATTAAGTACTTGTATGAATATCCGATTATAACAACAGCAAAGATATTTTCATGTGTCCATATTTCTATAGCTTTTCTATTAGCATGTGTGTTGCATTATTATACCTTAGTTGTTGACATCATCTGAATGAACATAGTTCTTTTTTCAGCTTGAAATACTGATATTGTATTTCTCAATCCAATGCAGTTTTTATTAATATCTATCATTGGGAAGTATCAATTCAATAAGACACACCTGACCAAATTTTATAATCCTCTTGGCTCATGGGCTTTGACTTTGAAGCCTTTAAAAACATGCTGATTTTGTTTTCCAAAGATTCTTTAGCAATTCTGAGACTTAGTCCAGGAGTTGAGAGCTACTTTTTCATAACGCTCTTACAGTCCTTACCATTTTTCTTTGATCTCATCATCCCCTGTCCTGGAAATTGGTTTTTAGTTTCTTCTATTAGTTTGTGTTTTCTGCAGTGTATTGTTGTGCTCCTGTCCTATTCCTCTTCTTATAATGTTCTTAAAGATATTACTGTCTATATGTAATAAAACAAGCACAAAGACAACCTAAAACTACGACACAAACTCTCTATGAGAGGGAGGATATTGAAACCATGCCATACAACCAAAGTGATATAGGAAAAGATGGGGTTGCTAGCAAAGAATGGCTGTCAGCGTCACTGGCTCATTCTCATCAGGGGCTCACAATTCATATCCCCACTTAGAGCATCATCAACAGATGCTAACCCATTTTTCAGCCTCTTGCCAAATTTAAATGCTTATAAGGAAACTCAAGTGGCTCAGGTGGTAAGAATCTGCCTGCCATTGCAGGAGCCCGCAAGAGACGCCGGTTCGATCCCTGGGTCGGGAAGATCCTCTAGAGGAGGAAGGGGCAGCCCACTTCTGTATTCTTGCCTGGAGAATCCCAAGGACAGAGGAGCCTGGTGGGCTACAGTCCATGGGGTTGCAAAGAGTCAGATATGACTGAGCGTGCAAGCACGTGTATGGAAACTCAGAAATACCACTAGAAAGAAAAGAGGCATTGGACTTACAAAATGTGTAAGCAGACCACAAGGAAATTTGTGATTTAATCTGTTTTTAATATTTGACTTTTGGGGGAGAGTGGATTTCATGATTGCAATTGATAACATTCTATTTAAATTTTGGTGAATGTCCCCTTTTTGTCATTTGAAATAATATCATATATTAACTTGAACTTTGCACTCTGCAGAAAAAGAAATCTTAGAATTTCATTTTTGGGGGACTTCCCTGGTAATACAGTCACCAAGACTCCATGCTCCCAGCGTAGGGGATCTGGGTTCAAATCTGGTCAGGGACCTAGATCCCACATGCCTCAGCTAAGAGTTGACATGCTGCAATTAAAGATCCCCATGCTGCAACTAAGACCCAGTGCAGCCAAAAAAAAAAAAAAAAAAAAGAGGTCTTGAGAATTTCATTTTTCCAAACACCAAGACTGTTCCATTTGCTACAAGAAATTAAATAACTGAAATTCTGAAAATAACATAGTGCTTTCTCTGAAATACTCTTGGGTTCTATCTACCCAAATAACATGAGGATCCATGCCACCATTGGCTACTAAAACCACTTATCATGCCAAATGTTTGCAATTGTGTAGGATTTATTTCACTGATTGTTTTTTCTTTTTTACCATTTAACTGACAGATATAATGAAAGTCATTGGCAGCCTCTATCAACACAAGTGCTTCCTGTATTTAACAACTGAAAATACACACCTTTCATCTTGGCAACCTAATAAAGAGCCTGATGTTCTAAATGTCTTCTCAAAAAACATTTTTTTAAAGAATATTTTGGTGCTTAAGCATAGTCTCCTCAGAAATCTTTAAATTAATGCTGTACAGGTTTTCTTGTGAGGAGCTGTGTGTGTGAAAAATGACTTACATGGGCAAATTGAGAAGTCTAAAATGATTTCTAGTTGAATAAAACTTTCAGTACAACATTTGTACAGACATTTTTTTAGTAATATCTATTCACACATATCTAAATATGTGTGTGTGCAGTTGATTCTTGAATAATAGGTGTTTGAACTGCTCTAGTCCACTTGTAGAGGGATTTTTTTCAATAAATACATACTAGAGCACTACACAATCTCTGGTTGGTTGACTCTGTGGATATGGAAAATCTCCAATACAGAGGAACTTGGGATACAGAGGCTGATAGGTTATACTGGGATTTTCAGTCACATGAAGCCTCAGTGTACCTAACCCCTGTGCATTGTTTAAAGGTGGATCGATATACATACATATTACCTGAAACAATCTTGTATAAACTCATTAAGCTTTTTCTCGGCCTTTAAATTGGAACTGTGGTAGTTGCCAGGATATGTTAATATCTTGAAATAGCAAATCCAAAATATTAAGTAAATCTGTATACTGTACCTACCTTTTCCATTGCAGAGGCCTTCCCTCTAATCACATTAGCTAAAGGAACCATTTCTCCCAACCCCTTATTCCTATGATACTTAAAAAAAAAATTGCTTCATACAAAGCAATCTTTTAAATTTGTCTGCTTGTATCCCCTACTAGGACAGAAACATTGTGTGTTGATTTGCTGCCAAATTCTCCTGAGTCTGGTCTTCTATACAACATGCATTCATGCTTTATTCATTCATTCAAAAATACTTCTTAGAACTTGCTTGGCTTGAGATGGGGAACATGTGACGAACGAAAGTGAAGTCCCTGTCGTAATGGGGTGCAAAACTTATATTAAAAAGGAATATTTTTGATAGAATAGATTTATTCTATAGCTGGGCAATAGTTTCCAGGGCTCATATTAGATAGATGTGAGAACAAAGTTAGTCTTTTTTATTCCCCCCAAAATGTTCCTTTTATGACTTTTCTACTTTTATCCCAGTGAGTCATTTTAGCCTGGGTGCTTTTGATTTGGGGAGAGTTACTGAACATTTTCGATTATCACTGGTCCTTACTTTGTCCATTTTTGAGAAGAGGGAGCCAATTCCAGTCCTTTCCTACAACTTAGGGCTTAATAAACTATTATTATTGTGCCTTCCAGTGTATCAGCTTCTCTTTCTAGAGAGCCTTTCTGGCCTTTTCCTAGATGGCACTAATAAAGGCAGTTTGGAGTTTTGTTTGGTGGGAAGATCTTCTGTAATGTTAATAGTTCACCAGTTTGGAATATCAATAGTCTCTCCAGGTGACCTGAAGTACTGAATAAAATCTAACCAAACAGATATTTCCTATTATTACTTTAAATGGTATAAAGAAAAAAAGTTTGAATTTACAGATGTTTTAAATTGTAATTGTAATTTATTTTAACTTAGACACAATCTACAGAGAAGGCACCCCACTCCAGTCCTCTAGCCTGGAAAATCCCATGGACGGAGGAGCCTGGTGGGCTGCAGTCCATGGGGTCACGAAGAGTCAGACATGACTGAGCGACTTCACTTTCACTTTTCACTTTCATGCATTGGAGAAGGAAATGGCAGCCCACTCCAGTGTTCTTGCCTGGGGAATCCCAGGGATGGGGAGCCTGGTGGGCTGTCTATGGGGTCGCACAGAGGTGAACACGACTGAGGCGACTTAGCAGCAGCAGCAGCAGACACAATCTAATAGACAGCCTTAACTATGCATTTTAATGCTGGAATCATACTTTACGAATTGATCTTACAAGAGTTGCAAAATAAATGTGCTGTCTTAGTGTTTCCTGTATGACTACACTGTTACTGGCTTCTGTGCTTCATACCAACTCTTGGACGTGGAGTGCCTTCCTTTTGCCTTTTCAGTTCACTGATTCCTTCTTATCCTTTAAGAAACATTGCTTTCTCTATGTGCTTACTTACCTGAAACTGTTTAGTTACCATAAAGCCACTCACATGGTTATTTCTGTGTTTTCATGAAGCCAGGAGCACAGCATTTCCCTTATCACAATTTGCATGATTATTTGTTTCTAGCTTTGCATCCCCTGTTCAGTCTGTGAGCTCTTTGATACCCCAGACTCCCTTGCGCTCTCTTTTGTAGCCGTCCAACCCAGCCCAGTGTCTGTCGTGTAGAGCCGTGTCTACCACGTGGATGGCCGAAGATCTTTTGGGTGGCTGTAACCAGATACTACAGGCTGGGCGACTTGTAAACAACAGAAATTTGTCTTTTACAGTTCTGGAGGCCGGAAGTCTGAGATCAGGGTGCAGCACAGCTGAGGGCCCTCCTTCACACTGCTGGCTCCTTGTATCCTCACATGTTGAGGGATTGAGTTAGTTTTCCGAAGTCCCTTTTATAAGGACCTTAATCCCATTCCTGGGGCTTCCCAGGTGGCACCGCTGGTAAAGAATATGCCTGCCAACACAGGAGATGGAGGGGATGCAGGTTCGAACCCTGGGTCGGGAAGATCCCCTGGAGTAGAAAATGGCAACCCACTCCAGTGCTTTTGCCTGGAAAATTCCATGGACAGAGGAGCCTGGTGGGCTACAGTCCATGGGTCACAAAGAGTCAGACACAACTGGGGCACGCAGGCACATATGCATCCCATCGCTAATCACCTCCCGAAGACCCTGCCTGCTAACACTATCACCTTATATGTTAGCTCTTCAACATAGAGTAGATCATAGATCTATCATAGACGAGAATAGATCATGCTCAGTATATGCTCATAAAGGGATGAATAAAAATTGAAGAGTTAGATTGGATCCAATTCTTTGTGCAGAAATTAGAGCCTTGAAGAAAGTATAGTCCAGAAGGGAGAATACACTTCAGCAATGATTACTTTTTCCACTGTGATAATGGATGAAGTTATGAAATACAGGGACGATATAGGGACAATAATGTAATGAAAGTTGCTTAGGGAAGAGTATTCAATCTAGGTGAGAGAATTGAACTGATGAATTCAGATTGTTGTTATAAAGACCATCAGAGAAGGATTCTTGAGTGATTGTGAAGAATTTGTAAGGAGTATACAGAGTAAAGAATGATGAAATTTAATTGAAAAGAACTTCTTTAATATTGGAAAAATAGACATGAAAGTGTTGGAAAATTCATTTTATTGTTGTAAATTATTGATGAGTTATCACTGCTAGCATATGCTCAAACTAGATTTATGTTGTCAATTTTTAAAAGCCCTTGGATAATTTAGATTTATATAATTCACTTAAAAGCTATATAAAATATTAATAAGTGATAATACCCACCACATTAAGACTTTGCTCCATGCCATGCCTGTGCTGCATGCTTTTGAATGCATTATCTTTAATATTTAATCCACTGCAATTGTTCACATTTTACAGATGAGTAAGCAGAGGGTTAGAGAGGTTATTTCACTTTTCTTTGATCATACAATTTATTAAATGCCAGATCTGACATTAAATTCATTCCATTTAAGAAGTTTTTTTATTTGTTTTATTTTTCTATTTGTTTTATTTTTCTATTCTATTCTTTTTTTTTTTTGACTGCCAGATCTTAGTTGTGGGGTCTTCATTATGGCACACAAGGTCTAGTTCTCTGACCGAGGACTGAACCTGTTCCTCATGCAGGGGTGTGGAGTCTTAACTATTAGACTACCAGGGAAGTCCCAAATCCATTCCATTTGAGTTGAAAATTTGTGCTTTGTTGCACTACCCTGTAATATATCCCAATGAGTCTCTGAAGTATGTACACATTTTCAGCATGAGTTTAAAGTGTCAAGCATAAATGTATATAATTCAGTTATCTCTTATGTCATCACTCATTCATTCATTCATCAAACATTCATTGACCCTCTAGACACTGAGCAAAGGTACTGTGTATACAACATGCTCAATGCCCTTTTGAAATTTACAGTGGAAGAGAAAGGCATTTGGAAATATAAATAGTTATGTAATAACAATTTTGATAAATGCTATGAAGAAAAATACAGTGCCTTTTGTTAAGTAGATTACAGTGCAGGGTTCACATGTACTTACTTTCCTGTGGGCAAATGTAATTAGATTTACAATATAGCTTACTGTAACCCAAGAAGACGCTTAAAATAGCTCTAGATAAGTGGTACCACAGCAGTGTAATCAAGCTGAACAGTCTGAAAACACTGGTGTTCCAGCAGCCTTTCCACAGCACGAAGGGAATTTTGGTGAATTGAAGAAAACTGTGATGGTATACCTAACAGGTTTTGAAACTTTACCAAATTTCACATGTGTATTTCTACTTTAGAAGGTGACTTTGGAGCTATCTCTGCAATGACCTACATCTGTTCACAAAAAATAATAAATATCCATGAAGTTGACTATTGCACTGCCCTTTAGAAAGCAGTTTCTATCCTGCTGCAACTCCAAGCATGTGGGAGATTTTGAAATAGAAATATTGAGAAGGTATTTGTTAAGTTTGAATATTTGGCTTCATATATTGCTAACATTTGGCATAAAATCTAAATAGCAGTTAAATAGGAAAATTTATATCTTTTAGCACCTAATAAAGCTGAATGGCCAAAATAAACAACCAAAAGCATTTTTAGAAGGCAAGCAAATCAAAGCAAAAAAAAATGTGAAACTTAACCAGATGTTAATAACAACTTAGGTCCTGGCTTTATTGTAATCCAAAGCTTATGACAGCCTAAATTTCAGTTTCAGACGTTACCTTAGGATTGTATTATAGTAATGTTATGAGAACCTGGTGCTTAAGGAATTTGAGAAAATTGCAGAAAAATCAAAGTCACTGATTTCTGTTTTTTTTTTTTTAAAGTTTCTTACCAACAAATGTGTGTTTAGTTTGATTTTTCCTTCTGCCCTTTCCTTTCAAAGTGTTCATAAACCGTTGGAAATCTGGTGATTTCCTGACAGTTGAAGATATTTTTGTAATTATCTGTAAATTTGAAAGGCTGAGGACTCTATTTATTAGCTGTCAGAGAGCCATTGAAATGTTTTTCATGAAATAAGTGGAAATATGTGTTAAAGACAGAAGAAAGCAAGAAATCCAATGTCATAGTTAAAACTCATTATCATCTATCAAGTCTATGGTGAGGTACCGCGAGGCTTCCCTGTTACCACCTTTCCTGGGAGTTCCTCCTCCTGTCAATGCCTTTCTGTGTCCTCGCTCTTGTCTTTCTTCCCTCCTCTCACAAAAGAGGAATTGTTAAGTTGGGTCTTGAAGAATAAATAGGAACTTTGCTAATAGAAAGGTGAGAAAAGGATTCTTTGATAAGCACTGGCACCTGCTAAGGCAGTAAAGACAGGGAGATACGAAACAGCATGGGTTGAGCTGACAACGGCATTCAGTGTGGTTAGAATATATAGTGCAAGGGAAGAAGTCACGGGAGAGGAGAACGAAGGGGTCCAATCAGAGGGCAGAACCATCCACAGACAGGAAGAACTTACCGTGTATTAGGGGAGGGGCTATCGGTGACCAGGAAGGGACTTGCCTCTGCTTCCAGGGCAGGAGGGAATGAATGAAGGACCCACAGGGGATCCAGAAGTGTGCACGGATAAGAACACATTTATGGCATTTCATGCCTGGTCTGATGGTTTTCATTTTCTTTGCAAATAAGAAACCTGGTCAGCCACAGATTGACAGATGACAGGGTGGTTGGGAAACTTGAGGGGAAAGGAAGATGTTTAGAACCACATTGGAAAGGAGAGGAATGTACCAAGAGATATGAAAAAAGCTTACGGGAAAGCCATTGAGAGCCCTGTTAACAAGTGAAATCTATGAATGTATATTGGCATCAACTTGTGAGGTTAATTCATGTTTTTTAAAACTCTAGTTAGTACTGTAATTGCAGTGTCCATTTTGAGTTTAGAAGTCCCAGGCTTCTTGTTGCCAGAAGACAAAGATGTGAATGACTTGAGAACATTGATGACTAAAGGTGATGTTAATATTTATTGAGTACTTGATGTGCTAGGAATTGTACTTAGTACATTATAGACATTGCCACATTTGTCTCCTCCTTTCCTATGAAGTACAAGTTTTATGCTCACTTTTAAAAGACAAAATCCTGTTAAGTAATGTTCCCAAGATATTTTACCAATGAATAGCAGAACTGGAATTTGAATGAAGCATTCATTGCAGCAGAGTACAAAAGAAATGAAGGTTAGAAAAGGGCTAATTTGGGACTTCTGTGGTGGTCCAGTAGATAAGACTCTGAGCTCCTAATGCAGGGAGGTGGGGTTTGATCCCTGGTTGGGGAACTAGATTCCACATGCCACAACTAAGAGTTCACATTCTGCAAGTAAAGATCAAAGATTCTGTGTGCCCCAACTGAGACCCTGCACAGCCAAATAAATAAATAAAAATAAATATTAAAAAAAAAGAAGAAGAAAAGGGTCAGTAGTTTGGGAGAAGATGTAAGCCTAAAAACAGGGGAAACTTTCAAGGAAATTCCAGGACAGAATTGACAGAAATAATGTTTTTAGTGTTGTCTGAAGGACAGAAAAATGATGGGGAATTGGAATGCTGATGTTTAAGACTTCGGTAGTAGAAGCATTAAGAGTGCCCATTATCTTCAAGTTGTAAGTTACTTAAAGGAGAGTCGACATGGAGGTCCCAGTTTCTCTGGCTAGCTTACTGATTGTAGTGCATGGTTATTGATTATGAATATTGATTATGGTGTGACTTTGGAGTGAAGAGAAATGGATTTTGAAGAAACGGTCCAAAGGATATTAGGTCCTAGTTTTCTGGATGGTATAGGTTGGTGAAATGAACCTAAGTGAAGAGAAGTTTCCTTGTGTGAACTGAAAAGCAATGGTAAGGGATAGAGTAGAACTAGGTTCATGCTGAGCCTCTGTTCTGGACCTAAAGATATGGAATTAGTAAGTATTCAAGAGGACTCAATCTAAGTCATGTCTTCAAGGAGAAAAGATCATAGAGAGAGTGCAATGTCTAGGTTAGGAATTAGGTAATTTATTTGAAAAAAAAAAAGAAGGGAGCTCTAGAGGATTCAGTGAAAAATATTAGGAAGGACATTAAGAGGAATGTGGTAGGGTAGAGTATGAACCAAAAAGAAAAAAGATGTATAGCAGTGTAGTTATGTGAGCAAGAGACAGAAAGAGGATTAGAGTCTAGAGGAAACAGTTTATTGAGGGCTAGAGAGCATGGGAGATAGAGGCATTGCAGAATTTGATGGCTTCAACTTTGTAAATAAAGCTTTGGTTTAAAGGTATTTCGCTATTTTGATTCCAAAGAGTGCGGTGATCTGACTTCAACCACATTAATATTTGAATAAGTGAGTGTGGCACTGTTCAAAGTTCTGTAGGTGTTGAGTAACAGACATACCTTGTCGGTCAGTCAATTCAGTACAAGTTTTGGATTAGAAATAACTGGATTTATGCTTCTGATTCTGTCACTTGCTTAACAATATTTTACTTAAAAATATAATATTGTCTAATATTTAGTATTTAGATTTGTGCAGCATCATCTTTTGATTATTAGGACAGATGCTTGCTTAATGATGTTAATTTCCATCGCTATATTTAAAAGCAACATAGTCTTACCTAAGCTCTGCAATAACTGTAATAGAAATCAAGAACTTTAAATGGGATCTGTAGATTTACTTGTTCTACACTGTATGAAAAAGAAAGGTGGCGTGTAGAAAATAAAGGAGATACAACATCATCAAGTGGATTTTCTCAAAAAATTCATCATAATTTAGCATTGGGAGTGGTTTTACACATCACATGGTCCATCCACTCTTTGATGCAAGCATGCAAGGCCTTTTAATGAAAGATATATCTTCTATCTGTATGGTAGTTTGGAAAGCGGGAGCGAAATTGAAGTTGGAATCTTGGCTCCTGCCCCTAACATTGTGTAATGCTGAAAACTTGGCTTCTCTGAGCCTAGTGTTCCGTGTTCTATAAAATGGGAATGCTAGAGTAATCAGGAGGATTGTAGCAGCCCATTTAACTTTTAGACATCTCTATCAGAGGTTATATTTACCTGGGACAAAACTCTCTCTCTCTGTAGTTTTCTAACACATTTGCTGGAATTGCATTAGGAAGCCGAAAAATCATCTTAAAACTAAGTTTCACGCTGAGTTTAATTTGTTTTTATGTTTATGCAGCAATCTGGGCTTTGACATCTCAATAACAACGATGGTTTATTTTCCCTCCAAATAACTACTGAACACCCAGCATATACGAGGCAATGCTATATGGGAGCCCACCACCCGCAGCCCCCAGCCAAAACCAGCCATTAGAGGCATCCCGTATATCCCAGGGACCATCTGCGTTGTTGTCAGGCGTGCCCAGGTGCAGGCTGGGAAAAGCCTGTGGGAGGTGTGGATTCTGTGCAAATCCAATAATGGGTGTTCAGATCTCAACAGCTCGTGCCCTTGTGGTCAATGACACTCCATCTAGTTGGAGGTCTTTGAAGCACGTCGTTTAAGGCACCATACATATTTGTCCATCCTAATCATACTTAAAAATAATGTTGCTAAAGGCTCTAGTGTACACTTTGTTTCAGAGAATAAAATATAGATATAAGTTTGGCTCTAGGGAAGACAGAGGCTAATAGGAACTGCTATATGTTTTGCTTTCTTCACATTTCCCCATGCCAGTCCACCTCATAGCCGCCTCAACTTGCTTTATGAAAGTGTGGTAAACTAAGTATGATGACACCCATAAGACAAGCTGATTAAGATATGCTTTGCAATGTGTTTTGGCTTCAACCTCAGTCATGGCTAGTTTTCAGTACAGTACTTGAAGAAATTATGTTTGTTTTTAATGCTGACGTTTCTCTCATCTTTGGCTTCTCAATGAGAAGGGCAGGTAATTTACGTCTCCGTAACAAAGATGTGTGAACAGGAATTGTGCCTTCAGTATTTTTACTGAAGTTCTATAATCACAAATTTCGGTTCTTCTATTTTCTCACTTTTTGTTTGTTCTAAGATGGCTTAAGTCATTTCCTTGAATTCCACTTATGTAACTTTGTTGTGCTTGCTTATTGATTTGGGGTTGTACTACTTGTTAAAGAGCACAATAGAATTTCTTGAAGCTGGCCATGAAAATGACCACAGACGGCAGCTATAAATAGTGTTTCTGCGGTTGTGTGTTACAAGGCTTTGGAGAATCTGCCTCCTGTGACTTTCAGAGATCACCTCTGGTGGTTGTGTAAACTTAAAATAGTGGATTTGTTTTTGAGTATCTAAGAGTGTGACGTGGAGTCTCATGCCTGTCACTTAACAGCAGAAGGACTGTTATTCTTTAGCTTTGTCCTAGTGCCCTCGCATTCTTCAACCTTGGGTCGGTCAGCCCCTTATCAGCTGATGTGATTTTACACTTTTGCCTCAATCATTCTCTCTCACTTTAAGTTCTCCTTTTGTGGTATTTGCTATTTGCTTCCAAAACAAACATGCTTTCTGCGCTTGTGAGGAAAGGAAGGGAGAAAGAGATTTAAAAGAAAATAATAGGTGGGTTCTCAGTTATTTTTTGCTTTATTACTAATGCTAGCTACTAGCATAAGGTATGGAATTATGATTGAGGTATTTATGAATAATTCATTCAAGGAATTTTTTCTAAGCCCTAATGAACACTGAATATTTACAAATATAATTGTGTGATGCTGTTAAGTTAAAGGAGAAAACACTCTCCTGAGAAAGTAGGTTTATCTGCTGTTTTCTAAAATAGATTCTCTTGATCATTCTGTCAAATATATCAGTAAAATTACCTATTTTAGTTAATGTAATTTTTTAATTTTTATCACTCAAGAGGGAATAACCAACCATGTGTAAATATGAATAATATATTTTCTTCCTCTACATCACAAGTTCTTAGCCTCCTGAATAAGAACTTTTATATAAAACTATATTTTATTTGTCTTAATTAAGTTTTGCTCATGAATTAGAATAGATCATGAACCCTGGGTAATGCATTTTAGTTGCAAAAACCGTTTCAAATTTAAGTTAATTAATTATTAGATGACCATGCTCTGGACATAGAACTTAATGACACCATGGAATGCTAAAATACTGAAATAGCTGCTGGTTTTTCCTAAAAAGTATGGCCACTTAATCACCTAAATAATGGCCTCTGAAATTACAAAATTAAAAATTGTATTTTTCTACCTGATAACTGGAAAAGAGGTTAGACATTAACACAACTTTCCAGGGACTTAGGAATTCCTGTTGTTTATTTATTTTTTAATATTTATTTGGCTGCCCTGGGTCTTTGTTGGAGCACATGAGATCTAGTTCCCCGATCAGGGATTGAACCTGGGCACCCCTGCACTGGGAGCGGAGTCTTAGCCATTGGACCATCATTTCTTATTTGTGTTGATTTTCGGTATAATAAGTCAGAGAACTGTGCTCCCAGTACAGGGGTGCCCAGGTTCAGTCCCTGGCTGGGGAACTGGATCTCACATGTCCCGACTAAGCTGCTCAGTTACTGAGTGACTGAACTGAACTGAACTGGCTGCACTGGGTCTTAGTTGGGGCACATGGGTTTTCTAGTAAGGGACCTATAATATAGTTTTTTGTTAGTAAGTAAAAACCTTTGTCATACTCCTCTGTGATTTAGACATGCATGTTTCAGAAGGTCACATATACTAACTTTTATACAAGGTGAATGTTACTCAGAAGGTCAAAAAGCATGCCAAAACAAATAGGAAGCATTTTATTTCACTTTAACTGCTCTCTTTAAAAAACTGTTTATTTAATGGATATGATCATATGACCATCAAATTACTCCTTTTTTAAAACACATATCAGCTCACAAGCACTTACCTTTTAAGGCCTGTGGCCTGCTTCTGTTTAAAAAAAAAATAGTAAAAGTGAATATTAAAGCAAATGAGAAAACTTTTGTTGCCCCATTTTTAACAACAAAATCCTATAAATTAAGATTATTCTGATATTCTTGAGTAAAATCAGGGAATTTCTAAACTCAAACCATTAAAAGAATTTTATAGTTAAGATACAAAGGAAAGAAAAAACCTTCCTTATTTCATTATTCTCAAATATTAGTAACATTATTGGGGCAGGGGATAAATAATGTAATTTGTGGACAAAAATGAATTATATCAAATTATACCAATATGCATCATGTCTACACATGAAATTAAATCCAAAATGATGGATTTTCAGTGGTAGTCACTGAAGCAAAAAATTAAGTTAATTGTAATAAGATGTTATGTTTCTAAACATGTTAACTTTATTATATAAATTTTGCTTATTGTGGTATAACAGCACCAGTAGTTTTGTAAAATATATTTTATTATTGGTTCTAAATTCAAATGAACTTAATTGTCACTATAAGGAAGTTCTTCATGTGTAGAATTGACAAATTTTCATAAGATAGTTACTAAATGAGACAGTTGCATGTGCCTGATCTGCTTATTATAGTCTTGGAACTTCCACAGTAAGCAGATTGACTGCCAGCCTGAAATTCCTTCCATTTTAGACTACAATGTCGAAGTTCTCCGGTCAAACCAGGTGACACTGCAAGTGCTATCTCAATGACATTGTGTTATCTATGTTCTCTCCTCTTAGTCTTTACTTCTGTGAAATATTCAATAATCTTTGCATTATACCATGCTCTGTTAAACAATCTGATTGTTTGATTGTTAAACAATCTGATTTTTCTGGATAATATCTGAAAGTTCCTTAATTATGTTTGTTAATAATATGACAAACAAGACATATATATGAATAAATCTCATATCTTTCAAGTCAGGAATAAACAAGGAACTAATATTTATTCATCTATATAAACTAACATTTTTCACTGTCTTAACTGACAACTATTAACAATAATAATAATAATAATAATAATAATAATAATAATAATTGTTCATAGTACATTCTTCTTCTTTTCTTATTTAGTTGCGAATACCATGCTCAGTTCAGTTCAGTCCTTCAGTCCTGTCCGACTCTTTGCGATCCCGTGAACCGCAGCACGCCAGGCCTCCCTGTCCATCATCAACTCCCAGAGTCTACCCAAACCCATGTCCATTGATTTGGTGATGCCATCCAACCATCTCATCCTCTGTTGTCCCCTTCTCCTCCTGCCCTCAATCCCTCCCAGCATCAGGGTCTTTTCTAATGAGTCAGTTCTTTGCATCAGGTGGCCAAAGTATTGGAGTGTCAGATTTAACATCAGTCCTTCCAATGAACACACAGGACTGATCTCCTTTAGGGTGGACTGATTGGATCTCCTTGCAGTCCAAGGGACTCTCAAGAGTCTTCTCCAACACCACAGTTCAAAAGCATCAATTCTTCTGTGCTCAGCTGTCTTTATAGTCCAACTCTCACATCCATACATGACCACTGGAAAAACCATAGCCTTGACTAGACAGACCTTTGTTGGCAAAGTAATGTCTCTGCTTTTTAATATGCTGCCTAGATTGGTCATAACTTTCCTTCCAAAGAGTAAGCGTCTTTTAATTTCATGGCGGTGATCACCATCTGCAGTGATTTTGGAGCCCAGAAAAATAAAGTCTGACACTGTTTCCCCTGTTTTCCCATCTATTTGCCATGAAGTGATGGGACCAGATGCCATGATCTTAGTTTCCTGAATGTTGAGCTTTAAGTCAACCTTTTCACTCTCCTCTTTCACTTTCATCAAGAGGCTATTAGTTCTTCTTCACTTTCTGCCATAAGAGTGGTGTCATCTGCATATCTGAGGTTACTGATATTTCTCCCAGTAATCTTGAATCCAGCTTGTGCTTCTTCTAGCCCAGCATTTCTCATGATGTACTCTGCATATAAGTTAAATAAGCAGGGTGACAATATACAGCCTTGACATATTCCTTTTCCTATTTGGAACCAATCTGTTGTTCCATGTCCCATTCTAACTGTTGCTTCCTGACCTGCATACAGGTTTCTCAAGAGGCAGGTCAGGTGGTCTGGTATTTCCATCTCTTGAAGAATTTTCCACAGTTTATTGTGATCCACACAGTCAAAGGTTTCAGCATAGTCAATAAAGCAGAAATAGATGTTTTTCTGGAACTCTCTTGCCTTTTCGATGACCCAGCGGATGTTGGTAATTTGATCTCTGGTTCCTGTGCCTTTTTTAAAACCTGCTTGAACATCTGGAAGTTCATGGTTCACGTATTGCTGAAGCCTGGCTTGGAGAATTTTAAGCATCACTTTATTAGTGTGTGAGATGACTGCTAACATTTTACAAATATTAATTAACTTAATTTAGTGTCATGCAGTAGTAGTAAACATTACTACATCCTCTTTTATTTTTTACAATTAAGGGGATTGGATGGAGAAGTCAAAAACTTGTCTTAAGGACTATATAATCAAAGAACATGCATGAACTGATGGTAAAATTTTGATGATCTTTTACATAATTTTCTGATTTATTGTTAAGCTCAGAAATCTTACTAAAATTCTCCTTCAGTTTTTAAATGAATAAATTTAATGTAAATAGAGTGTTAATGTATTTCTGTAAAAATTTCAAGTTTGCTTTATAAACATACACATATACACACATACTTTTTCATTATCCTACCAGAAGTGGAAGGAAAAGTCTCATAAAGTTAAAGACAAGCTATTGTTAGTTTTGAAGTCCCAAATAAATGGAACTGAGGTGAATCTCTTTGATGTTTTTGCAGGAAAATGTAAAGGCAGGCACATATAAAGGCAGGCATGATAGTTATGAGTTGGTGGTGATCTGAAGTAATTTAATGAGAAAACCTGTCCCTGTCTAAAAAAGGGCTTGAAATAAAGCCTTGGAGATTTAGAAAAGGCAAACGGTAATTTCACCCTGGACAGCAGAAAGCTATATCCTATCCAGTCTTTCAGAGAGAGAGTTGGATGTTTTTTTCAGTTTTTATCATGCATCTCAATGTTTAAGTGCTTATGCCGCGCTCTGATTTTTTTTAAGTGCTTATGCCGTTCTCTGATTTTTTTTTTTTTAGGAGTTAGTCTGACGATGTGATGGTCACCTGGGCTACCTTGGACACTGGAATCTTGGAAACCAAAGGACTTTTGGACTCTGTGCCGACAGAGCTGCCTTGTGAGTACTCTCAGTGTATAGTAACATTTTTTCTCAGTCCTTCTAAATCATTCTGCCTGTGGAATTGGTGGATCTTAAAGACCCCGCCTGCCAGTGCAGGAGATGTAAGAGATATGGGTTCAATCCCTGGGTTGGGAAGATGCCCTGGAGGAGGGCACGGCAACCCACTCCAGTATTCTTGCCTGGAGATTCCCAAGGACAGAGGAGCCTGGCAGGCTACAGTCTCTGGGGTCGCAAAGAGTTGTACATGACTAAAGCTACTTAGGATGCATACTCAGTGTGAATGGGAATATTGGTTTGGCTGGTATTTACATCCCTTTCAAAAATCGAACAGATTTTAAAGGTGACACTTTAAATCTTTAGTCCTTCTGTGACTCTATATTCTGTGTGATTTTAGTCAAGAGATTAAGCGTCAGTTTCTCTGTACATAAAATAGAGCTAAACATAAACCCTTCCTTCACTAAAAGGATACTATAAAGATAGTAAATGATAAATTTCAATAATAACACTAGAATTATGTTTGGTTACTATTACTAATATAAATGATGGTTTAAATAAATGTAGAGGCTTTAAGTATTTAATTTTTTCTTACTGTCTCTGTCATTTGCACCCTTTAAAAAATAACTGTATCCTGGACAAAAATGATTATGTCAGGATTTCTCATTCATATTTTATTTGTGTAAGGCTTTACTACTTGCAAAGATTTAATTTAATTTGACCCTTAGTGCAATCCTGGTGTAAAGCAGGTCAGGGATTATTATCCTCGCTGTTCAGATGAGAAAACTAATGCTCAGCACTGTCAGTGTCTTGCTCAAAACTGCGTAACTAGAGAGAGACTTTGAATCGGATATTCTTCTAACCAGTCCATGTGCTTTTCAGAAACTCTATTTAATTGGTGAAATTTCCTTTTTGCATTTGGTTTGCTGCCTACTTTAATTATAAGAGTACTGGCCTTGATTCATGGGCCTAACATCCCAGGTTCCTATGCAGTATTGCTCTTTACAGCATCGGACTTCACTTCCATCACCAGTCACATCCACAACTGGGCGTTCTTTTTGCTTTGGCTTCATCTCTTCATTCTTTCTGGACTTATTTCTCCTCTCTTCTCCAGTAGCATATTGGGCACCTATCGACCTGGTGAGTTCTTCTTTCAGTGTTCTATCTTTTTGCCTTTTCATACTGTTTATGAGGTTCTCATGGAGAAGGAAATGGCAACCCACTCCAGTATTCTTGCCTGGAGAATCCCGTGGGCAGAAGAGCCTGGTGAACTGCTGTCCATGGGGTCGGACAGAATCGGACACGACTGAAGTGACTTAGCATTCATGCATGCATTGAAGAAGGAAATGGCAACCCACCCCAGTGTTCTTGCCTGGAGAATCCCAGGGACGGGGGAGCCTGGTGGGCTGCTGTCTGTGGGGACGCACAGAGTCGGACACGACTGAAGCGACTTAGCAGCAGCAGCAGCATGGGTTCTCAAGGCAAGAATACTGAAGTGGTTTGCCATTCCCTTCTCCAGTGGACCACGTTTGGTCAGAATTGTCCACCATGACCCCTTCGTCTTGGATGGCCCTACATGGCATGGCTCATAGTTTCAGTGATTAGACAAGGCTGTGATCCATGGTGGAGAAGGCAATGGCACCCCACTCCAGTACTCTTGCCTGGAAAAGCCCATGGACAGAGGAGCCTGGTAGGCTGCAGTCCATGGAGTCGCGAAGAGTCGGACACGACTGAGCGACTTCACTTTCACTTTTCACTTTCATGCATTAGAGAAGGAAATGGCAACCCACTCCAGTGTTCTTGCCTCCTCCCAGGGACGGAGGAGCCTGGTGTGGCTGCTGTTTATGGGGTCGCACAGAGTCGGACACGACTGAAATGACTTAGCAGCAGCAGCCGCAGTGATCCATGGTGATCAGTTTGTTTAATTTTCTATGATTGTGATTTTCATTCTGTAAGAGGCTTGTGGAAGCTTCCTGATAGGAAAGACTGACTGTGGGGGAATCTGGGTTTTGTTCTGATGGGCGAGGCCATGCTCAGTAAATCTTGAATCCAATTTTCTGTGGATGGGCGGGGCTGTGTTCCCTCCCTGTTGTTTGCCCTCAGGCCAAACTATGGACGGGTAATGGCAGTAATGGTGACCATTCAGTGCCCCTGACCCTGCAACAGGGCATTGTTGACCCACGCCTCCACTGGGGACTCCTAGACGCTCATCTAGAGCCAGACATCCTGGAATATGAAGTCAAGTGGGCCTTAAGAAGCATCATGACGAACAAAGCTAGTAAAGGTGATGGAATTCCTGTTGTGCTATTTCAAATCCTAAAAGATGATGCTGTGAAAGTGCTGCATTCAATATGCCAGCAAATTTGGAAAACTCAGCAGTGGCCATAAAACTGGAAAATGTCAGTTTTCATTCTAATCCCAAAGAAAGGCAATGCCAAAGAATGCTCAAACTACCACACAATTGCACTCATCTCACATGCTAGCAAAGTAATGCTCAAAATTCTCCAAATAAGGCTTCAACAATATATGAATTGTGAACTTCCAGATGTTCAAACTGGATTTAGAAAAGGCAGAGGAGCCAGAGATCAAATTGCCAACATCTGTTGGATCATAGAAAAAGCAAGAGAGTTCCAGAAAGACATCTACTTCTGCTTTATTGACTATGCTAAAGCCTTTGACTGTGTGAATCACAACAAACTATGGAAAATTCTTACAGAGAGGGGAATACCAAACTACCTGAACTGCCTCTTGAGAAATCTGCATGCAGGTCAAGAAACAACAGTTATAACTGGACATGGAACAACAGACTGGTTCCAAATCAGGAAAGGAGTACATCAAGGCTGTATGCTGTCACCCTCCTTATTTAACTTTTATGCAGAGTACATTATGCGAAATGCCGGACTGGATGAAGCACAAGCTGGAATCAAGATTACTGGGTGAAATATCAATAACCTCAGATATGCAGATGACACCACCCTTATGGCAGATAGCAAAGAGGATCTAAAGAGCCTCTCGATGAAAGTGAAAGAAAAGAGTGAAAAGGTTGGCTTAAAACTCAACATTTCAGAAAACTAAGATCATGGCATCCGGTCCCATCACTTCATGGCAAATAGATGGGGAAACAGTGGAATCAGTGTCAGACTTTATTTTCTTGTGCTTCCAAATCACTGCACATGGTGATTGCAGCCATGAAATTAAAAGACAGTTGCCCCTTGGGAGAAAAGCTATGATCAACCTAGACAGCATATTAAAAAAGAAGAGACATTACTTTGCTGACAAATGTCCGTCTAGTCAAAGCTATGATTTTTCCAGTAGTCATGCATGGATGTGAGCATTGGACCGTAAAGAAAGCTGAGCGCCAAAGATTTGATGCTTTTGGACTGTGGTGTTGGAGAAGACTCTTGAGAGTCCCTTGGACTACAGGGAGATCCAACCAGTCCATCCTAAAGGAAATCAGTCCTGAATCTTCATTGGAAGGACTGATGCTGAAGCTGAAACTCCAATACATTGGCCACCTGATGTGAAGAGTTGACTCATTGGAAAAGACCCTGATGCTGGGAAAGATTGAAGGCAGGAGGAGAAGGGGATGGCAGAGGATAAGATGGTTGGATGGCATCACTGAGTTGATGGCCATGAGTTTGAGTACGCTCTGGGAGTTGGTGATGGACAGTGAAGCCTGACATGGGATTACAAAGAGTCAGACACGACTGAGTGACTGAACTGAAGTGAATTGTGATGAATTTACAAAATTGTTTCACCTGCTTATTAGAAATAGTTCCTAGAACAACTGGATGATTATATTCTGCTTTCAATCTGAATTTCATGAACACATCTTTGTATGTCCTGGTGGTAGGCAGAATAAGGGCAAAATGATGGCTCCCCACATCATAATCCCTTCACCCTAGGAATGTTTTGTTACAAGGCAGGGGAGAAGTAAGGCTGCTCTTCAGATGACCTTGTGATTGTCCCTGATAATCTACAGGTGCCCATTGTACTCACCAGGGGTGTGATAAATGAAATAGCAGCACAAAAAGGATTTAGCCCAATGTTGTTGGTTTGAGGATGTAGGAATGTGGCCACACGTCAAGAATTCTGGCAACTTTTAGGAACTAGAAAAGGCATGGAAACAGATCCTTCCCTTGGCCTCCCACTGACACCTTGATTTTAGCTCAGGGAGACTTCTGAGCACCAGAACCATGATAATAAATTTGGGTTATTGTAAGCCACGGAGTTTCTGATGGCTTATCATAGCAGCTGTAGAAAACCAACACAGCCTGACCCTGTGGGATTAGGCAACGAAGCTTGGGAGCAGAGTCGTTTACGCCAGGGTGACGTGAGGTCAGTCACGGTGTTGAGGTAGGTTTAACATGTCATGTGATTCCTTCTGGCTGCATGATTTCCTAGGGGAACTGACTTGTCCCTGCCTGCTCCTTTTTAGTTGAGAGCACGGGCTGTGGATCCTGAGTACATGAGTTCAGACCCGCCTCTGGCTCTAACGTCAGGCATACTTCAATTTATTGAGCTTTACTTTATGGAGATTCCCAAATATTGTGCATTTTACCAACTGAAGGTTTGGGGGCAACAATTCTAGGCACCCTTTTTCCAGCAGCATTTGCTCACTGTGTGATTCCCTGTCACATATTCGTAATTCTTGCAATATTTCAAACACTCCACCAGAGAAAGCATTACAACTCACTAAAGGCTCAGATGATGACTTAGCATTTTTTAGCAATAAAGTATTTTTAAATTAACGTGTGTACACTTTTTATACATAATGCTGCTATTGCACGCTTAATAGACTGTCGTGTGGTATAAGCTTCACTTTTGTGTGCACTGCTTATGTAACTTGCTTTATTTTGATCCTTGCTTTATCGTGGTGGTTGGAACTGAACTGCAGTATCTATAGGGAATGCCTGTAATTATAAACTTCCAGAGCATTCAGTTTTTCATCTGTGAAACAAAGGCAGTAAAGGCATCTTCTTCATAGGGCTGCTGTGGGAACTAACTGTTAATTTACATTTTAAATACTTAAAATGCTATTTGGCATATAGTAGGGGCTATATTCGGAAAAGGCAATGGCGCCCCACTCCAGTACTCTCGCCTGGAAAATCCCATGGATGGAGGAGCCTGGTTGGCTGCAGTCCATGGGGTCGTGAAGAGTCGGACATGACTGAGAGACTTCACTTTCACTTTTCACTTTCATGCATTGGAGAAGGACATGGCAACCCACTCCAGTGTTCTTGCCTGGGAAATCCCATGGACAGAAGAATCTTGTGGGCTTCAGTCCGTGGGGTCGCAAAGGGTTGGACATGACTGAGCACATACGCAAAGGCAGGGGCTATATATATATTAGCTATTGCTATTATTATTACTTTTATTCCCTGAATACTGTATTCTCTAGACTCATGCTCTTTTTCTCATTTATAGATAGAAGAGTGTCCAAAACCTCTGGAGGAATGCCTTTGGGGTAGAAGCATTCTTTTGTTTGTTTGTTAGAGTGCTAGGACTGTTTTTGAACAACTTAACTGAGACAGAATTCACACTGCATCCGATACACCCGTTTAAAAGTACCCGACCTCTCACGGCTTTTAGTACATTCACAGCTCTGCAGCCAGCACCATAATCAATTTTAGGACATTTTCATTCTCCAAAATGGTTCCCAACCCGACAACTCTCATGTCCTGATTCCCCTACCCCCCAGCTCTAAGCAACCGCTCATCTACTTCATCTCTGTATATTTTGTTGTCTGGATATTTCATATAAATGAAATAATATAACATGTGGTCTTCTGTGACTAGATTATTTTGCTTGGTGTTATGTTTTCACGGTTCATTCATGTTGTAGCATGTTACAGTACTGCATTCCTTTCTCCGGATGAATAATATATTCCACTGTATGGTAGACTGCAATTTGCTTATCTGCTCATCAGTTGATGGATACTTGGATCATTTCCATTCTTTGCCTTTTATGAATCATGCTGCTGTAAGTATTTGAGTACACTTTCTGTGTGGACATGTTTTTGTGTCTCTTGAGTGCATGCCTTGGAGTGGAATTGCTGGGTCATATGATAATTCGATGTTTAGCCTTTGAGGAACTGTCAACTTTTCTCCAAGGCAGTTGCACCGTGGCCTGGATGGGAAGGAAGCCCAGAGGGAGGAGATATATGTATATGTGTGGCAGATTCATTCTGCAGTCTAGTGGAAACTAACACACCATCATAAAACAACTGTACACTGATAAAAATTCATTTTAAAAAATCACACTGAGATACCACTTCATACTCATTAGGACAGCTGTCATCAAAGTAATAGCAAGTGATGGTGAGATTGTGGAGACAGTGGAGGCCTCGTACACTGCTAGAGACATCTTAATGCAACTAAATTCCCTTGATTTCATAATTTGTTATTTAACCTAATTTTAAAACTATATTTTCCTTTTTAAATTGTGGTATAGTTGATTTACATCATAAGTGTAAGTGTACAAAATAGTGATTCAAAATTTTTAAAGGTTATACTCCATTTATAGTTTTTATAAGATAGATTAAAATTTTGTACTTTTATGTAACTGTTCTCCTTGTCTGCTCTCATTATCGTGAATATGTCGATGGTGGCAAATTGTGCATCAGCTCAGTTCAGTTTATTCACTCAGTCGTGTCCAACTCTTTGCTACCCCATGGACTGCAGCACGCCAGGCTTCCCTGTCCATCACCAACTCCCGGAGTTTACTCAATCTCATGGCCATTGAGTCGGTGTTGCCATCCAGCCATCTCATCCTCTGTCATCCCCTTCTCCTCCCACCTTCAATGTATCTCAGCATCAGGATCTTTTCAAATGAGTCACTTTTTCGCATCAGGTGGTCAAAGTATTGGAGTTTCAGCTTCAACATTAGTCCTTCCAAAGAACACCCAGGACTGATCTCCTTCAGGATGGACTGGTTGGATCTCCTTGCTGTCCAAGGGACTCTCAAGAGTCTTCTCCAACACCACAGTTCAAAAGCATCAATTCTTCGGTGCTCAGCTTTCTTTGTAGTCCAACTCTCACATCCATACATGGCTACTGGAGAAACTATAGCTTTGACTAGATGGACGTTGTCATCAAAGTATTGTCTCTGCTTTTTAATACACTGTCTAGTTTGAGCATAGTTTTTCTTCCAAGGGGCAAGGGTCTTTTAATTTCATGGCTGCAGTCACCATCTGCAGTAATTAGGAAGCCCAAGGAGATAAAGTCTGTCACTGTTTCCAGTGTTCCCCCATCTATTTGCCATGAAGTGATGGGACCGGATGCCATGATCTTAGTTTTCTGAAATGTTGAGTTTTAAGCCAACCTTTTCACTCTTTTCTTTCACTTTCATCGAGAGGCTCTTTAGTTCCTCTTCGCTGTCTGCCATAAGGGTGGCATCATCTGCATATCTGAGATTATTGATATTTCTCCCGGCAATCTTGATTGCAGCTTGGCATTTCTCATGATGTACTCTGCATATAAGATAAATAAGGAGGGTGACAATATACAGCCTTGATGTTCTCCTTTCCCGATTTGGAACCAGTCTGTTGTTCCATGTCCAGTTCTAACTGTTGCTTTCCGACCTGCATACATGTTTCTCAAGAGGCAGGTCAGGTGATCTGGTAATTCCCTTCTCTTTAAGAATTTTCCACAGTTTGTGGTGATCCACACAGTCAAAGGCTTTAGCATAGTCAATAAAGCAGAAGTAGATGTTTTCCCAGAATGCTCTTGCTTTTTCTATGATCTAATGGATGTTGGCAATTTGATCTCTGGTTCCTCTGCCTTTTCTAAATCCAGATGAACATCTGGAAGTTCATGGTTCACGTATTGCTGAAGCCTGGCTTGGAGAATTTTAAGCATTACTTTACTAGCATGTGAGATGAGTGCAATTGTGCGGTAGTTTGAGCATTCTTTGGGATTGGAATGAAAACTGACCTTTTTCAGTCCTGTGGCCACTGCTGTTTTCCAAATTTGCTGTCATATTGAGTACAGCACTTTCACAGCATCATCTTTGAGGATTTGAAATAGCTGAACAAGAATTCCATCACCTCCACTAGCTTTGTTTGTAGTGATGCTTTCTAAGGCCCACTTGACTTCACACGCCAGGATGTCTGGCTCTAGGTGTGTGATCATTCCATCTTGATTCTGTGCATCGTGAAGATCTTTCTTGTATGGTTCTTCTGTGTATTTTTCCCAGTTCTTCTTAATATCTTCTGCTTCTGTTAGGTCCATACCGTTTCTGTCCTTTATTGAGCCCATCTTTGCATGAAGTGTTCCCTTGGTATCTCTAATTTTCTTGAAGAGATCTCTAGTCTTTCACATTCTATTGTTTTCCTCTATTTCTTTGCATTGATCACTGAGGAAGGCTTTCTTATCTCGCCTTGCTATTCTTTCGAACTCTGCATTCAGATGGGTATATCTCTCCTTTTCTCCTTGGCCTTTGCTTCGCTTCTTTTCACAGTTATTTGTAAGGCCTGCTCAGACAACCATTTTGCCTTTTTGCATTTCTTGTTCTTGGGGGTGGTCTTGATCCCTGTCTCCTGTACAATGTCACAAACCTCCATCCGTAGTTCTTCTGGCACTCTTGTCTATCAGATCTAGTCCCTTGAATCTATTTGTCACTTCCACTGTATAATCGTAAGGAATTTCATTTAAGTCATACCTGACTGGTCTAGTGGTGTTCCCTGCTTTCTTCAGTTTAAGTGTGACTTTGGCAATAGGAGTTAATGATCCGAGACAGTCAGCTCCCAGTCTTGTTTTTGGTGACTGTATAGAGCTTCTCCATCTTTGGTTGCAAATAATGTAATCAATCTGATTTTGTTGTTGACCATCTGGTAATCTCCATGTGTAGAGTGTTCTCTTGTGTTATTGGAAGGGGGTGTTTGCTGTGACCAGTGCGTTCTCTTGGCAAAACTTTATTAGCCTTTGCCCTGCTTCATTCTTTGCTCCAAGGCCAAATTTTCCTGTTACTCCAGGTATTTCTTGACTTCCTACTTTCACATTCCAGTCCCCTATAATGAAAAGGACATCTTTTTTGAGTGTTCTAGAAGGTCTTGTAGATCATCATAGAACAGTTCAACTTCAGCTTCTTCAGCATTACTGGTGGGGGCATAGACTTGGATTACTGTGATATTGAGTGGTTTGCCTTGGAAATGAACAGAGATCATTCTGTCATTTTTGAGATTGCATCCAAGTACTGCATTTCAGACTGTTTTGTTGATTATGATGGCTACTCCATTTCTTTTAAGGGATTCTTGCCCACAGTAGTAGATATAATGGTCATCTGAGTTAAATTCACCCATTGCATATCCTATAGCAATTCAATTCCTTCAACTCATTTATCGTCCTGTTTTAGCTGATATTTCAGTCTCTTGTTTTGATGTCAGTTTAAGCATGCATATTTCTTGGTACCATGAAAAGTATGCAACATCCTATAAAAAAATGTCTTAGATTAAAAAAAAAACTGCAAGTGAGAAAACCTGGTATGAAATTTCAAAGAGATTCTGTGAGGAGGGAAGCCTCTGAACTGGATGGTTAGAAACTGCTCCTCTGTCAGTGCCGCATTCACTGTGTCTGGCCGTGAAGAGGCGTGTGTTCCAAAGGCCTGGTAGGATCGTGTATTTGCTTCACTTTTTAGATTTTGGCCACAATAACTGTATTTCAAGGCACAATATAGTAATTAATTCAGCCAACATATTTTACTCACCTCCCAATATCAATGGATAACGTATGTCTCTTCAAGGCTTTCCTGGGCCAGTGGGGAAGAAACAATGATCCCAGAATAGCGAAGCTTCCAGGAGTAGAGTCAGGCAGGGAGGCAGGATCTGTTTACTCTGTCTAGTGTCCTGCATACAGAGGCCAGGAGATTCCTTATATAGTTTCTTTTAATATTTTGTTTTGTTTTGTTTATTTGACTGTGCCAAGTCTTAGCTGTGACATGCTAGATCTCTAATTGCAGCATGCTGGATCTAGTCCCCTGACCAGGGATCGAACCCAGGCCCCCTGCTTTGGGAGAAAGGAATCTTAGCCACAGGACCACCAGAAAAGTCCCTCTTTTATAGGTTTTAATCACACATTGTTAGAACTGTTGGAGGAGTTTGTGCCTGTTTTCTGACTCCCTAGGTTTTCTCTAGCAATTGGATACTTACAAACTGTATCATGGCCGCATTGAATATGTGGCTTAGAAACACATCAATGATCGTGTTGTATGCTTTTAATTCAATGTTATGTCTATTTTCCTTCACATATACTTGGCATCTTTGTGGTGTCCTTTGGTCATTTTTTCCAACTTCTATTTTATACCATCACTTCTCGATCATTTCACTAATTGGCATCTTATTTGCCTGGATGCAGTTAAAAAGTCACAGAAAGTTGGGAGGGGCTTTCCTCATGGCACTTAACCACGGGGAAGTATAGAGATCACTGTGTAGGCTCAGAAACTTTTGAACAGGAATGTACAAAAGATACCATTCTCTTCTAACTTTGCTTTGAGACGACAGAAGGGTACCCGAAAAAAGAAGAGAAGCTGTTTGAATTTAAAAAGTTACTGGGATGAGTTAGTGGAAGGTTTCAAAAAAAATTACATACCAAATACCTTGCCATATCTTCTTTACCTCTGTATGCCTTTTTAGTTTGAAATCACATCAAGAGATCAGGCGGGAGATAAGCTGAGCACACTCAACAATATTTTCCCTATTAAAATTAATCCCACACTTAAACTGTGTTCTCCTTTCTCTTACATAGACTGTGAATCCTGGGGGGTTGTTGTCAATACTGAGAGCAAAGATTAGGCTTTTTCTTTCAGGCTGAATTGACTGGATTCATACGCTTTTGGAGGTCTTTCTTTTTTAAAACTGGTCTATGGTAGCTTTACAATATCGTGTTAGTTCCTGCCGTACACACAGCGAGTCAGCTACGAAGACGTGTGCTCAGTCGCTCAGTCGTGTCCGACTCTGTGATCCCATGGACTGTAGCCCAACAGGCTCCTCTGTCCATGGGATTTTTCAGGCAAGACTACATTTCCTTTTCCAGGGGATCTTTTGACCCAAGGATCGAACTCAGATCTCCGGCACTGGCAGGTGGATACTTTGCCTGCTAAGTCTTCAGGAAGGCCGATCAGCTGTATATATACCTTATATGTATACATATATGCCCTCCCTCTTGGACCATCCTCTCGTCCCACTTCACCCTCTGGGTCATCACAGGGCGCTGAGCTGAGCTCCCTGTGCTTACAGCAGGTTCCCACTAGCTGTCTATTTTACACAGTCTCTTTAACATAAGAAGATTTTTTAAATTAGTTATTTTGTCTTCTCCATTCAAGGTATATTCCAGAAATAATGAATTGTGAATTCCTGTTAAGAGTAAATCAGTTACCTTCGCTAATGCGTCCATGAAAAATCTGAATAATAATGAGTACATTGGTTTCAGGTATAGGGTACTATCTCTTAGATATCAAATTCTAATCATTGGCTCTTAACATCGCTTAAGAGCTTTATGATGCTATGGCAGATGCCCTGAGCAGATAATTTTATGATTATGGTTCTTATCTATAAAATATGTGAATGTATGTAGAAATGAGTTAAGTCACACAAGATTCTATAGTATATGACAACTCATAATACTTTATATTTTAGGTTTAATAGCTAAGCTTTGTTAACTGTATGTGAATCTATTTTCCATCATAAGAGAGACTATTTGAGAAAAGAGAACCTGTCTTACTTATCTTGACCTTCTTACTGTTCATAACATAATGACTTTTATATGCTAGCTACTTGCTAAATGTTCATTAAATTGATTAATTAACACAAGGGAAAAAAATAGATTTAGCTGGTCCCTTTCACTCATCTTTTTAATTCTTAAAATTTATGCTAACTAAAGAATGTGGCTTGGATATGTGGTCAAATGGAGTTTCTAACTGAATTTTTCTCCAAAATTTAGACTTGCTTTGTAGGATCACAACCTACCCTAATATATACATAGTATGGACTGGTAACTCAGTAGTAAAGAATTCACCCGCCAATGCTGGAGACTTGGGTTTGATTCCTGGGCTGGGAGATCCCCTGGAGAAGGAAATGGAAGCCCACTCCAGTGTTCTTGCCTGGGAAATCTCATAGATAAAGGAGCCTGGCAGGCTGCAGTCCATGGGGTTGCAAAGAGTCAGACATGACTTAATGATAAAATAACAACAAATGAACCAGGCCACCACCCAGCTCCTCTGTAGGAAGGCACATATCGAAAAGAGAGCTCCAGAAATGTCTGACCTAAGCTTGCTTAGTTTTCTTTTTTCAGATTCAGCAATCAGATGTGTAGTATACTGGAGTATGATTTTACCAGTGCTGTCTCTGTGAGGAAGCGTGAAACCAGGAGGCAGGTGAGAAGCCTGAGACTCAGGGAGGTCAGGTGCTTTGTTCAAGGTCAGAAGTAGAATGTGGGTCTGAACCGGGGCTTTCTAACATGAAATGAAATGCCTTTTTAAAAAAAGAATCCTTTAGAATAGGGTGAAGAAGAGCAGCAAGGAGTTGTTCTACACCATAGTGGAAAATACCATAGTACCATGGTAGGAAATAGCTGGTTCCCCAGCAGAAGGAAGCCGGTAGACTGGGGCTCCTCCCAGGGCCAGACAAAGGTGCAGACGGTCTGTGGGCCCTGTCTGCTGCTGAGGATGTCAAAAGAGTCGAGTCCACACGGGGAACCCAGAGACAAAATAATTGAAGCCATGGAATTTTTATCAAGTCCTAGGACATGGTTATAACTCTTATAGACCTTGCTTTTGCTGTTATGTCTTTACATTCTTTTTTCAGTGCAGCCAATCTTTACTGGCCAGTGTTAAGAGTAAAAATCCAGAGGGATGGGAAGGGAGGTGGGGCATGGCTCTCCTTCCCTCCTTGAGGACCCCGTAACCAGGCCAGTAGAGTGGAATCTCTTGACTACGACTCCTTTGCACCCAGCACCCTCTAGAGAATCACTCCCAAGCATGAGGGCTCCCCCTGAAGTGGGGAAGGGAGCCGCACTCTGGCAGGGCGTGGGCTGTGTCCCACCTCAGGCTGCGGGTTCCTGCCTGCCGCACCCCTCAGCAGCCTGGGGTGGGGCATTAGGGGACTGAGCTAAACCTATCCCTTTCCAGATCGAGGTGTCTGCTCATCCCTCTGCCTCATTACTTTTTTTTCTACCTCTGCTGAGATGTACTAGAGGATACATCGCGTTATCTGAGTTTAAGGTGTGCACGCGTGCATACTCAGTCCCTTCAGTCGTGTCTGACTCTTTGTGACCCCATGGACTGTAGCCTAACCAGGCTCCTCTGTCCATGGGATTTCCCAGGCAAGAGTACTGGAGTGGGTTGCCATTTCCTTCTCCAGGGGGTCTTCCCAACTCAGGGATCACACCTGCATCTCTTATGTCTCTTGCATTGGCAGGCGGGTTCTTTACCACTAGCAGCACCTGGGTATTTGATACGCATATATATTACGAAGCTATTGTTACAATAAGGTTAGTTAACATCACCTCCCATAATTATCATTTTGTTGTTGTTATGGTGGGAACAGTAACACTGTACGCTTCCTAGCAACTTTCAAATATACAATATGGTATTCTTAACTACAGTCACCATGCTGTAGTGGAGATCCTCAGAACTTACTCAGCTTAGAACTGAATCTTTGTACTCTCTGACCATCATCTCCCCATTTCCCACACTCCTTAGGCCCTAGCAACTGCCACTCTCTTCTCTGTTTCTATTAGTTCAGTTCCACATATGAGTGAGATCACACCATATTTGCATTTCTAAGTTATTTAACTTAGCATAACGGCCTCAAGGTCTATCCATGTTGCCCCAAAAGGCAGACTTTTTGTCTTTTTTATGGCTAAATAATATTCCAGTATATATATACACCTTGTGTGTGTGTGTGTGTGTGCATGCACATTTGCACGTGTGTGGGGCACACTTTCTTTATCCATTCGTTTGTGGCGGGCACGTAGGTCGTTTCTATGTCTCAGTTAGTGTGACCGGCACTGCAGTGACCTCAGCAGTGCAAACATCCCTTCCAGATATGAGTAAATCTTCCTTGGTTATATCCCCAGAAGTAGAACTGCCGGATCGTACGGCAGTTCCACTTTTCATTTTTTGAGGAACCTCCGTACAGTTTTCCACGGGGCTGCAGCGATTTGCAGCGCCGCCAACAGTGCGCCAGGGCCCCCTTTTCCCACATCCTCACCAGCATTTGTTATCTCGGGTCTTTTTGATAATAGCCACTATACTTTTAAAATTTATATTTCATGACATCAGCATTTGAAGATTTTATACTTTAATTTAAAGTAACTTAAAACATTTCAAGGTTTTTGTTAATTTTTAATAAAGATAGAAATTCATTTTGAGGTGTAAAAGAATCTCATACCTGGTAAGATGTGGCTGGGCCAGTAGATGTATTGTTGCCTTGAGCTCTATTTACTCACATCTCATATTAATGTCTGGAGAAGGCAATGGCAGCCCACTCCAGTACTCTTGCCTGGAAAATCCCATGGACGGAGGAGCCTGGTAGGCTGCAGTCCATGGGGTTGCGAAGAGTCAGACACGACTGAGCGAGTTCACTTTCACTTTTCACTTTGCTGCACTGGAGAAGGAAATGGCAGCCCACTCCAGTGTTCTTGCCTGGAGAATCCCAGGGACGGGGGAGCCTGGGGGGCTGCCGTCTATGGGGTCGCACAGAGTCGGACACGACTGAAGTGACTTGGCAGCAGCAGCGGCAGCATATTAATGTCTAATGCCTTTGTAGAATTTCTTTAAAAAACAAGAGAAATGATGGCTTCTATGTTACTAACAGCAGTGAAAAGTCCATTAAAACTAACATTGACATTAAAGCTCCAATGTTAGTATTATTGATTATAGTAGTAGATGGAAAGTGCAAATGACCATATTATCTTATAACTTGCGCTAAGTCGCTTCAGTCGTGTCCATCTCTTTGCGACCCTGTGGACTGTAGCCTGCTAGGCTCCTATATCCATGGAATTCTCCAGGCAAAAACACTGGAGTGGGTTGCCATGCCCTCCTCCAGGGGATCTTCCAGATGCAGGAATCAAACATGCATCTCTTTAGTTTCCTGCATTGGCAGGTGGGTTCTTTACCACGAATGCCACTTGGGAAAGCCCATCTTGTGACATATGCCAAGGTATACTTGTGTGTGTATGTGTGTGTATGTCCACAGATGGCTGTGGGGCATGAGGCTGGGAAAGCAGCGGTGAGGAGTTATTGATCACTATGCCATGATCTGAGCTTCTATTAACTGACCAGTTTAGGCAAAGATACTGAGGTACTGAGGCTTTACTCAAATAGAGAAAGTGGATGCTGGTATAATGACTGGAAAGCTATCAACTTTATCGAAATAAAATTGTGCCTATGGGGAAGAAGGGAAGGAGATGTGTTTGAGTCCTTGTCGGAGTAGAATCTACCAGGACTGGTAATTCGATGATTGTAGAGGAGGGGAGACAGGATTGCTGACTCTGACTTTGAGCTGAGTCTCTGGCAGAGGCTGCTGCATTTACTGGAAAGCTGTGAAACCACATGCATGCTGAGGGTGATGGTGGGGAGCTAAGAGGAGTCAGAAGTTCTGAGCTAGAAATTCTGAGTCAGAAGTTCTCTCTCGGAATGTGTTTCCTGTATTGGCTGAATACAGTAAGATCTATTAACTGGGTAACTGTCAAAGAAGGAAGTATCTTAAGTGTTCCCTATACTCAAATCATGTTTCCAATAGTTCTGCTCTGATATTATTGGGCTGCCATCAGCAAAAGAGGAAATCTGTTGAAATGGCAGAATACCTCTGTATTTTGAGTTTAGGACCCCTTCGCTCCCATTATATTTTCCTGTGGTATTTTGAAAGTTTGGAAGAATTAGCTTATGCAAGAAAATTTAACTGAGGACTTTTTTCCTTCTATGCTTATCCAAGTTAAAAAGAGATTTCCTTTTACATTATAACTCTGAGGGATAATTAACTCAGGGAATAAATTTGGGTTGTTATCTTCTAGTATATGCTGATTTCAAGCTCCATTACAATTCTAGAATTCCGAAAATAATGAGATCACAATTATGCTTAATGAATGTTAAGAGTATAGTACTCTTTCCAGGAAAAGAATAGGAAAAAAACAACAATAACCAAATGGGAAAAGCAACCCATTAGAAGATTTCCATTGTGTTTGTGAGGTATTTGATCAGCCTTTTGACTAGGTCACTGCTTTTCCTCACCCAAATATCTGTAACTGAGCTTTCCGCTTTGCAGAATTTCTTACATTTTTTATGCAGATGAAAAACTTGCGTCTTCCCTTTTAGCTCAGTTTTTACTCCTTAGTCATAATGTAGAAAACATCAAAATCTCACAAGGGAAATATGCGAATCCTGCATGGAACTTGGGAATAATGTTATAAACAAATTCATGGCCAAGAACCCATTGTCATGTTTCAAATGCAGAATTAATAACCTGTTCCAATTGCACACATGCTATTTATCAAGGTTTTCCCCTGAGGCTATTTTCTCTCTTTCACTGTCTTGTCCCTGAATTATTGAAGAATTTTGGAAACTGGAAAAAAAAAAAAAAAAAACCTCACTCTACCACATTTTTGGAATTACTCTTGAGAATTTATAACCTTGGCAAAGGTTAGTCACCTTCAGCCATTTTCTCCACCAGGCTCTTGGTGAACAAGTCTGTTTTGCATTTGGCTTTTCTTCTCTCAAAGGTTTATGTAATAAACATGACTGTCTGTATTACTCAGATAATAATTTTTTAAGGATTTAATGTTGTTGTGACAATAAGCAGAGTCATACAAAATAAGCACAAAATATATTGTTCATATTTCTGCCAATTCAAATTTTTATAGCTCTTATGTTATAGAGTTATTCTCTTGATAACATAATATTTGTATATTAAACAGATATATTTTTGTACTTATTTTTTTATTTAACTTTAGAACATTTTATAATAATACTAAGCAAAAATATTAATCACACATGAGACCTTTTTAAATTTAGCATTCTTGGTATAATTAATGGTATATTTGCTTAATAAAGTTAATTATTCATTTGCATAGAATTGGGTCTTGTCATTTGGTATTATATAAAAGTAATTGATAAAGTTAATGACTATTGAAATTTTATTCTTCTGCATCTGGAAAAAATATTACTTGAAGTATGTCTACAGAGTACATAATGAAGTTATTATTAATTGATTAATAACCTATGTTACAGCAGGTAATTTTACCCTAAATAAATGTATTGAACACTTACTACCTACTAAGCACTTTTCTGTGTTGGGACAAAGGTATTTGAAGAGTTCTCAGTAAAGATGTCATCTGCTTTTGATTTCTGTTAAGTACTACATAATTGTGAAATCCATATTGCAATTCATTTAGTGTTTCGTTTTTTTAAACTTAAGATTTTAATAGAAGACAGAAAAATACCAACTGTCTTATTTTGTAAAGGCATTTGCATCATTTAGTTAAAAAAATTAGAAGAAATGTCCAGAGATTATTTATGTTACTTTCCGGTTATTGAAACCGTAATACGTACATTTAGAAACGCAGCCTATTAACATCCCTGGGGATCGTATTTTACAAGTCGTTGATATTGCCTAAGTCTAAATAATGGCATCTTTCATAAGGGAAATCAAATTCTCATCTACTAACCATAGAAAGGCTGACTTGCCATTCAGTGGAGAAAAATGTGGACCTTGCATCCAAATAGCAAGAATAACCAGAATTGGAATCTAGGACCCAATATTTACTAGCCATCTGACCTAAGTAACCAAATCTGAACCTCTGTGTCCTCATGCTTTAAACATGTATCTTAATAGTCTGTCTTATAGGGTCCAGAGAATGAGGTCATGGATGCCAATTGTTTGGTAAAATGACCTACCTAGAATATGGGAAAATGATAGCTCTTCATTACTATAAAGCTTACTGTTAAGTTCTTAAATACAAAGACTCACCATCAGATACCCCGTTGCACTCTTAGGGGAGGACCCTTTGTGACAGAGGGCAGGCGTTTACAGAATGGCTGGCCAAGTAAGCCGTGTAGTGTGTGATTAGGCAACAAAATGAAACTGTCTGCCTCTCAAGGGGTCTAACACATGGCCCTGGCCTCTTTATTATTGTTCATTACTGATTGGGTAGTAGTATACCAGATGAAGATTCACTGACATTTTAATTTATATATTATATTAGTTTTGCCGTATGTTCTATTCATGATGTTAACTCACACGTTGGTCCATATACTTGAAAATGTGGTTGTAGCAACAGCAGAGAAAGAGAATCAGAAGGTTAAATTTAGCAATTTAAATTGCCAAACTTGGTTACCTTCTTTGACTCAGGGTATAATTTAAGCCAAGTTAACTTCACACTGTAAAAAGTATGAACTAATGATGCATATCAAAGCAAGTCCTTCAAGAAGAGACAGTGCTACCTTTTCCCTGATTTGAGGGAAGCAAGAGTGGGAGGGCAGAGTAGAGTCTCTTGAGATACGTATGCAAGTTTGCTTCCAGCTAAAAGTTAATGATCAGTTGCCTCGGTTCTCGTCTCTGAGCCCTGCGAAGTAGCACACTCGTGTTCTCTGTCTATTCAGGTAACTTTTAAAGTATATAGCTTGTACCCATGTTAAGCTATACTTTAGATAACAGACATTTTTTATTCCTTTAATATCAACTGATTTCATGTTCGAAGTTTAATGAAAGGAGTGAAAAAGTCTGCAATTGTTGGCTAATACAAAAAGATTTTACTTTTGAGTGCTACTGGGTTAAGGGTAATGAAGTATTATTCTATGCTTGTATTATGTAAATAGATTTTTTAAATGTTTTTATGAAATGAACTGTTTTCATTCTTAAACCTCTTGGCTGAAAGATGTATTAATCATACTTACTCAATACAGTATATTATGTAGTCAGCCAAGTTGTCATTAGTTAAGAAATTTTTAGACTTTACTTAACATTGGAATTTTGAAGGCAACTCTGAATCTTTAAATAGTAAAATTTCATTTTTACTTGACATTAGATAACAATATTGGAAGTAATCTTGTTTTTCTTATTCTAAATCATAATGTTTATAAATATCTATGTGTACTTTGCTATAAAATGTAAAAATGAATTGGGTTTTATTATAGGACTTAGGTAATTTTTTCCCAAAATGTTTGGAACTATATTATGGAAAGATATAAAGTTATTTGTGTGTGATGCTTCTGTATATTTATATGTAATTGAAGACATTGACTATTAATTTTACAGTTTTAAGGCTGGTTTCTAAAAATAAAAATATCTACTCTATACATTTATAGTGTAATCATATTCTGTACTGAGTTCTCAACATAAAGAGATACATTACTTAAGCCACCGGAGCCGTAACTCAGATGAATATATTTTCTGTTCTTTATAAAGTGTCTAGCCATTGTTGCCTTTATTCAGCAAATACCTAAGGCCAAAAAAACTTGTTTTGGTTGTATTTAGGTTCACATGATAAAGACAAGTAAACATCAAAAGCTAAGTGTAATTGCGGTACTACTTATGCAGTTTTCTATTTATATTTCTCTTGAACTGAAATTAAATGTCAGACAATGGTAAATGATTTTGCTAATGAAATTGGGAACTCATAGAAACCTTGACGAACCATCACATTTTATATATGAGAAACTGGATCCAGAAAAGGAAAGTAAAACAGCTATTGAAAGTTTTGGGACTGGTAACAAAAACTCTATTTACTGGGTGACATGTAGAGTTAATGATTTCTTAGTCAGTGTTCATGTTGTTTTTGAAAAGGAAATCATTTTTAGTCTTCAATACATTTCCATTTGGAGGAAGAGCTAAATAAATACTGGCATTTAAGGTGTAGTTGTGCAGTGATATTTTCCAGATTCACCACAAGTATGGCTGAAAATTTTGTTATCAATTTATTATAACTTATATAATCTGTGTCTGTATATGGATTTGCTTAGGTATGTTTATGTTCTCAAGGTTAGAGAAAAGAGTTTTGTAACTTCTCCTTTTGATACACACTAAAGCCATTCTGACAGGTTCATAATTTATAAGTTAAATATTCAGATGGCTGAAGTTTCACTAATTAAGGAAATACTCAATATGAGTAAAAGCAGCATATGCAGATATATATGAGGCACCTTCATTTAAAGTTTGAAACAATTTGCACACAGTCTAAAGATAAAGCAATGTTTTGATTATGTTGATCAAAAACCAAAGTTTGAGTTCTTAGCACATTTTTCAGTTCATCTTTTATAATAATAAAATATATTTATATTCAGAACTTGGCTCACACTTATTAATATGTAGACACTAGTCTAATTTACTGTGTCCATTGGATATTTACCTACTTCTTACTTTTCTACTGAGAGTATGCAAATCAAATTACCATCAAAAAGTTTGTCTCTGTTCCTTTAGTTCATTACCAGATCTACTCGAGGAATTGCTGAAAAGGTCACCAAGGTCCTTTGACAGTTACCCATAAATATTAACACACAGGTATATACAAACACACATGCACACATGTATACAGACACATAAGATCTATCTAGGAAGGAAAATAGAGCGTTGATGCTTTCAATTCCATAAAGGATGTAGATGTTGGAAAACTTTGCTTAAAATCCCTACAACACAGCTAACTTGCTTTCCCCATTATGGACAAATCACGTAACTTGTAAGAGCCTCTGTGAAGTAAGCTATAAATGGAGGTTATAGCTTAGGGCTTCCATAAGGAAGCATAGGGCTTCCATCGCTTGTTTAGTTTGAGAATCATGTGAACTTATATAAACGTAGATTCTAAATCCTTATTGAGCACTTCCTAAGCCTTCAGTTCAAACGAGGTGGCTTGAAATGCAGAAATGTATTCTCCCTCAGTTCTGGAAATAAGTCTGGAATAAAGCACTGGCAAGTCTTTCTTGGAATCCTGTGGAATCCTGTGGAAAAGGATCCCTCATTTCCTCTCCCACCGTCTGATAGACGCAGGTGTGACAGCATATCCAGTTCACGCATCCATGTTCCTATGGCGTTCTTGTGTTTGTCTTCATGTGGCCATCTTCTTATAAGGACATGTGTCATATTGAATTAGAAGTCCATTATACTTCAGTGTGCAGGAGACGCAAGAGACACGGGTTCAATCCCTGGGTCAGGAACATCCATTAGAGTAGGAAATGGCAACCCATTTTGGTATTCTTGCTTAGAGAATCCCGTGGACAGAGAAGCCTGGCAGTCTATGGTCCATAGGGTCACAAAGAGTCCAACAAAACTGACTTAGCACAGACACACACACCGCATGCACACATACTTTAGTATGGTCTTATCTTAAAAATAACATCTACACTGGCCCTATTTCCAAATAAGGTCATATTCTGAAGTTGTGAAGATTAGGACTTAAACGTTACCTTTTTTGAGGGACACAGTTTAATCCATAACAGTTTGTCTTTTGATACTCCCAAAACCCATGTCCTTCCCATGTTAAAAATAGGTTCACCCAATCCCAATATCCTTAAAGTCAGTCATTACAGTATCAACTCTAAGTACCAGTTTTATCTAAATCAGTTTTGGGTGAGGCTTGACATATAGTCCAGCCAGGGAAAAATTCCTCTCCATCTGTGGACCTCTGAAGCCTGGAAAACAAGTATTCTTGTTTCCAAAATACAACGGTTAGACAGATATAGAATAGGCATTCCACTTTATAAAGGGAAAATTTGGAAGGAAAAAAGGACTGCTGGTCCAAACTCTAAAGCGGGTTTTCAACTTAGCTGGACAAATTCCATGAGGTTTTAAGACTGGAGAACAGTTCTCTGTGGTCTGATGCTCTGTCCTCTAGACCTGCTGGAGCGAGTGGCCCCTACCCTTAAGCCCTGCCTCCTAGAAGAGGGTGGGTGGCCCCACCCTCTGGAACTGAACTGGCCCTTAGCTGAGGCATTGCCATCTGTGGTTCTTCCCTGAGTCATTCTTGCCTGATTTCATCCTATCTCTTTGAACAATGTTTCTGCTGTTATAAAAATTTTTTAAAACATGGTCTGCCTCATGAAATTCATGGGGTCCAACCCATCAGACTAGATGGTTCTCCACAGATCTTTTCTGGATTCCTGCATCTCGGCCCCTGGCGTCTGATGAGTTGCTTGATTGAATCCATGAGTCAAGCACCTAATCCCTTTAGTAAATGGTTGTTCTGGACAGTTTCCAGAGCCCACTATCTGGATAGGCTGAGGATTTTTCCAATCATAAGTTCTAGTTCCTTCTTGCTTAACAATTTCTGCTTCAACTTTTGCCTAATCCCATTTTACTATCCAAGACAGGGAATGACCAGGCCTTGCCTCACAGTTGGTTGGAAGTGACAACTTCAGCTCTGTGTCCAGTTTCATCACTTAAAATTTTTACCTTCCACCCTAAAGAAGAACACAATTCAGACAAGTTCTCTGCCACAAGGATCATCTTTCCTTTGGTGACCAATAACATATTTTTTATTTCTATCTGAAGTCTTAGCAAAGACATTTTCAATATTTATATTTCCAGTAATATTCTGGTCAAGACAATCTAAACTTTTACAGTCAAGATCCTCAGAATTATTCTAGCCTCTATCCATTACCCAATTCCAAAAGTGAAAAAAGTGAAAGTCACCCTGTCATGTCTGACTCTTTGTGACCTCATGGGCTATATCCTGCCAGACTCCTCTATCCATGGGATTCTCCAAGCAAGAGTACTGGAGTGGGTTGCCATTCTCTTCTCCAAGGGATCTTCCCAATCCAGGTATCAAATCAAGCTCTCCTGCATTGCAACTGAATCATTACCATCTGAGCCACCAGGGAAGCCCACCCATTCCAAAGCCACTTCCAAATGTTTAGGTATTTTTATAGTAGTATTCCATTTCATGGTACTCCAGAATTTTCAGCGTTCTCCAGAGAGACAATCCCAAGAGATTCATTTCAAAGACTTGGCCCATATGATCATGGGGGCTGGCAATTCTGAAACCTGTAGGGCAGACTGGCAACCCATGTAAGAGCTGATGTTGTAGTCTTTGAGTCCTAAGTTCATATGGCCAACCAGCAAGCTGGAAGCAGGCAGGGTTTCCATGTTGCAATCTTAAGGCAGACTTCTTTCTTCAGGAAACCTCAGTTTTTGCTTGTATGGCCCTCAACGGGTCAAATGAGGCCCACCCATATTGTGGGGGATAATTTTCTTCACTGGAAGTCAGTTGATTGTAAATGTTAATTACGCCTACAAAATACCCTCACAACATTATCTCTACTAGTTTTTGACCAAACAGCTGGGCCCCATAGCTTAGCCGAGTTGATATATCAAATTAACTGTCAGTGGTGGAACGTATAGGAGAAAAGATATGGAGAAGCGTTAGATTTTTTTAATGCAAAGTGCCTCTTTCTTCTTGTCACTTTTTTTTCTTTTTTTCAGTTAAGAGAGTTGACTGGAAATTTTCTAGGAAAACTATAGTTTCCACTTTTTGTCTTTTGCCTCCTCAGTCTTCCTTCTTTTATGACTTATTCTCAGTGTGATATAGGCTGCTTAGAAGGCCTTGGAGGCTGACTGTATCCGTGTGTGCTAAGTCACTTCAGCCGTGTCTGGCTCTTTGCAACCCTGTGCACCGTGGCCCTCCAGGTTCCTCTGTCCATGGGATTCTCCTGGCAAGAATGTTGGAGTGGGTGGCCATGCCCTCCTCCAGGGAATCTTCTCAAACCAGGGGCTGAATCCTCATCTCTTGTGTCTCCTGCATTGGCAGGCGGGTTCTTTACCTGAGTGCCACCTGGGAAGCCCCTTGAATCTGTATAGTAGAGACCAAAATCCATGTATAATGCATTTTTCTATCTCCTACCCAACCACGTAGTTCTGTTAAAATAACTTGAAGATCACAACTGCTCTCTGTAATGTAACTTTTCGTTGTCTCTATGTGCGTCTACCTGTCTCTCGTTTGAAATTGCGACGCACACTGCAGACTCAAGGCCTTTGGCGTGTGTTCTTCTCTCTTCCAGGATCTCTTCCTTCATTCAATTTCATCTTGTATACTGACACTTAATTTTGACTATTTGTTTAAAAGTCACTTTCTAAATGAGATTGGCCCTGTGGGGTGTTCTCTGACCAACAGATTTAAAGTTGCATCCTCCTACCCCTCATTTTTCATCACTTCCTTTTGGGTTTCATTTTACTCCATAAAGGTTATCATCATGAGAAATGCCTTTCATTTTACTTATTGCTTCTTTTCCTTCACCTGTTTTTCTACTAGAAAGTAAAAAACCATGAGAGCAGCAGTTCCAGTCTGTTTTGTTTATCACTTATTCACTGTGCCTATAATAGTACCAAGCACATGTGCATAATATAGTTCCTCATTGAATAATTAAATCTTATCTGAGCTCAAGTACCAGTGCTTCATAGATGCACTTCACAGATGGAGACCCATGCTTTTCTCTTTTATTGCTCCCCTTCTCTCCTTTCCGCGCCCTGTAATGAAAGCCTTTCTGGGACTTCCCTGGTGGCCCAATGGTGAAGACTTCGCCTTCCAATGCAGCGGGTATAGGTTCCATCCCTGGTCAGGGAGCTAAGATCCTGCATGCCTTGTGGCCAAAAGACCAAAACATAAAGCAGAAGCAGTATGTAACAAACTCAATTAAGACTTTAAAAATAGTCCACATTAAAAAAAAAATCTGAAACTTGAGATTAATCATTTTCATTCATGGTTTTATATTATTATTGTATATAAATGTTTCATATATAATATTTTATGAAGTTTTTATTACTTGTCAGACCTCGTATTATTGGTGTACTGAATTAGTCCTTTCACTACTTGCTTTGTTTATCTGAGATGGTTCAAACATATAAGTTGAGCTCATCCAGTTTAAATCTATATATTCCATTATGTGAATATACATACTTTATCATTCTCCTATTGATAGACATTTAAATTCTTTCTAATTTTTAAACTTTTGTTTCTATGCTGCCATAAACATTGGTTTACATGTCTTCTCATGCACAAACATGCACATCTAAAAGAGAAATTGATAATTGTAAGATAGGTGTAGCTTCAACAAGCAGTTTTTTAAGTGTGGAGGAGTAACCACTGTTCCACATGTGTGCTTGTTTGGGAGCTATAGGTACCTAGGATATAAACCATGGACTAGCTTCATTTGATTTTTGTTGCAAAGTTCTGCCTGTGTTCCATTGGCTCCAATGTTTAAAAAAAAGTCTCAAGTGGTGATAGGCAACAGGTTTATTTTTTCTTCCTCCCTCAGAAGGGATTAAAGAGGGTACAGAAGCACCTGGCTTGCATCAGTGAGTCAGAGTTTTATTTTAGTTGCACTGGGTCTTCCTTGCAGTGTGTGGGCTTCTCTCGTTGTGGTGTGTGGGCTCTAGAGCATGCAGGCTCAGTAGTTGCTACGTTCATGAGCTGACCTGCCCTGCAGCATGTGGGGTCTTAGTTCCCCAGAGAGGCCTCGAACCTACACCCCCTGCATTGGAAGGTGGATTCTTAACCATTGGTAAGTCCCCGAGCCAGGCTCTCATGTCGCCCACTTTGCATGGAGCCTTTGAGGCCCTTCTATCACGCAGATAGAAGTGTTCACTGGAAGGAGTGATGTTGAAGCTGAAACTCCAATACTCTGGCCACCTCATGCGAAGAGCTGACTCATTGGAAAAGACCCTGATGCTGGGAAAGATTGAGGGCAGGAGGAGAAGGGGGCGACAGAGGATGAGATGGTTGGATGGTATCACCGACTCAATGGACATGGTGGCGTTGGTGATGGACAGGGAGGCCTGGCGTGCTGCAGTTCATGGGGTCGCAAAGAGTTGGACACAACTGAGCAGCTGAACTGGACTGAACTGAACTGTCATAAAGAAGATGAACTTCTGCTTCACTGACTGATTCTGGCTCCAGATTCCAGCAGCCTCATTGTTTCACCACACTGCGCTTCTGACAATGAAGATGTTTATTGCCGCTGTTGTTACTATTATTACCCTTTTGGTTAGTTATTTAATTTGGTTTTCTCTTTCCAGACTTTACTTTTCATCACCATTATATCCAATGCAAAGTTACAGAAATAGCTTGATCTATGGGCTCACTTTTTACTAAAGTTGTTCAGTTCAGTTCAATTCAGTTGCTCAGTCATGCCTGACTCTTTGCAACCCCATGGACTGCAGCACACCAGCCTTCCCTGTCCATCACCAACTCCTGGAGCTTATTCAAACTCATGTCCATTGAATTGATGTTGCCATCCAATCATCTCATCCTCTGCCGTCCCCTTCTCCTCCTGCCTTCAATCTTTACCAGCATCGGGGTCTTTTCAAATGAGTTCTTCGCATCAGGTGGCCGAAGTATTGGAGTTTCAGCTTCAGCATCAGTCTTTCCAGTGATTATTCAGGACTGATTTCCTTTAGGATTAACTGGTTGGATCTCCTTGTAGTCCAAGGGACTCTCAAGAGGCTTCTGCAACACCACAGTCCAAAAGCATCAATTCTTCAACGCTCAGCTTTCTTTATAGTCCATAATTGAGACTAAAGAGGCTGGCATTTCTATATTGTAACAAAATAGATCTGCTTTGTGTTCTAATTGTGTGGATTGCAAAAATGACATTATTGTATAAAAATCAAAGACCTTTACTTATATTCTTACCTAGATGGAAGTCTGTAGCATCTCTGTACTAATATGGTTTTGTGAGAGTAGTTTACATTAGTCCTGGGGCTTTAATTCAACAGCAGTTTTGGATCTAGTCTGGAGAAGGAAATGGCAACTCACTCCAGTACTCTTGCCTGGAAAATCCCATGGATGGAGGAGCCTGGCAGGCCACAGTTCGCAAAGAGGCACACACGACTGAGTGACTTCCCTTTCTTTCTTTCTTTTGGATCTGGTCAGCTATTTGAACCAAAGCTTTAATAAAGCTGTGGGATTCTGCACTATAAAGCATAAAGGACTTGGGATATTTTGTAAGCAAGAAGTTTCCATTTCTATTATTGCTTTCATAAAATAACTTAAAAGGATCTTGTCAAATTTAGGAATTTTGAGCAGTGTAATAATCATGTCCGGAGAAGGCAATGGCTACCCACTCCAGTGTTCTTGCCTGGAGAATCCCAGCGATGGGGGAGCCTGGTGGGCTGCTGTCTATGGGGTCTCACAGAGTCGGACATGACTGAAGCGACTTAGCAGCAGCAGCAATAATCATGTCAGGATGATATCGGACATAATCCTCCCACATGTAATAAACTTAACCTGTTGGATAGAAATTTTAGCATTTTATATCTGAGTGTAGAAGAGCAACAACCAAAAATAATGAGTTAGTTTTGGCATAATTAATATTGAGCTGTTCATTCTGAGAGCAATTGGTAAATAGATTCACTTATTTCTTGAGATTAATTCTGGAATATACCAGTAGGACCATGTCGTTAACTTAGAATAAACGCTGAAAATGAGACTTGTGATGTAGAACAAAATTAAACCTAACTCAGTAAGGATAAAGCTTGTGTTACTTTTAAATTAGACCAGTTGCCAGTGAATATGGGTATTTTTGGTCTGCTAGTGATCCTTATTGGAGAAGGCAATGGCACCCCACTCCATTACTCTTGCCTGGGAAATCCCATGGACGGAGGAGCCTAGTAGACTGCCATCCATGGGGTCTCGAAGAGTCGGACATGACTGAGCGACTTCACTCTTACTTTTCACTTTCCTGCATTGGAGAAGGAAATGGCAACCCACTCCAGTGTTCTTGCCTGGAGAATCCCAGGGACGGGGGAGCCTGGTGGGCTGCCGTCTGTGGGGTCGCCCAGAGTCGGACACGACTGAAGCAACTTAGCAGCAGCAGCAGCAGCAGCAGCAGCAATCCTTATTAGTTTAATTTTTCAGCAATAAAAATTTTCATATTAATGCTCAATAAATACATTTTTTCCCTTCAATGTAGGCTAAAATCATAGAAATAGTGAATAATTGTCTCATATAACTTAGGAGGATATTGGTAGCAATGAAGAAAATATCGCTATATCCATTTCTCCCCCATAACACTGAACTTAATATTGGAAACACTTTGTAAAGATCAATGTTTCATTTAGTGTATCAGTTCTTCAAATGACTTCAGTCTCTGTTGGACTCTGCTGTGACATTTTCTGCAGCATTATTGGTTGTCTGACAGACAGAGTCAACTTTTTCCACTAGCTGTCTAAATATACCAGCATCTCTTTTACTAGGAACCTTTGCAAAATATTGTTGTCGGGATCATTTTTCTCATTTCTTTTCACTTGACTAAATCATCTCATTATTCCAGACTCAACCAAAATGTATTTATGATCTCCTCAGCCAGTTTAATTGTACTTCCAAGTATAATAATTATCACAGACCAGTTTTTCTCAACTAAAGTTTGATGAAAAAAATTAAACCTTTGATGAGAAAATTAAATCTAATGCCATAAGTCCTGGAATGGATTGAATTATCTCCCATGCATTGAGATGCAGAATATTTATGTAATATTATTAGGACTCAGAAAATGGTCACTCAAATCACTGTCTGTGTTTCAAATAACTCCAGCTGAGAAAAGTTGCCATAGATTATTATAATTTTCCTTCTTATTGTTTGCTGTCTCCAAATAATTGTATATTCTGTGAAATTATGGACCACATCTTGTTCCATCATAGTAACCCTAGAGCTAACATTTTGAACTCCTTCCATGTAGGAGTTGCTTGATAAATGTTTGTGAAATGAATAATAGAAAGAAGTTTCTTCTGGAAGAACTTTGATGATATAAGGTAATTTATATCACAATATCCGAGGAGAAATAGTATGAACCCAGGTCATGTATGAATTAGTGTTAACATTTGAAAGGTCTAGTCAGGTGGGGAGAGTGGTTATAGTTTATGGTTATGGTCCTGAGCTCTCAGTTTATTTGATTCATAAGTTAGCTAGTCTGGGTCAGCAAGAATGAAAATGGGTAAGGCTGCATGTCTCATTATCCAGCAGGCTAGTGAAGGTTCCTTTCGGAGTAGTGATTTCAAGGGTTCCAAGAACAGCAAGAGGAGATCGGAGCTCAAATGGTTTTCAAGTAACTACTTGTTTTATATTTGCAAGTGTTCCTTTAGCCACGGCAATATGGACTGAATGTTCGTGTCCTCTCCAATTCATATGTGGAAGTCTTAACCCTCCAAGTCATGGTTTTAAGAGATGGGACCTTTGGCATGTAATTAGGTTATGAGGTGGGAGATCTAGTCTGATCGGATTATTGCCCTTCTATGCAGAGGCACCAGAGAGCTTGATCTGTCTTTGCCTGTATCCATGCACCACTGACTCATGGTGGGATAGCATCACCGATTCAATGGAACAGTGAGAAAAGAGAAGCTGGCATGCTGCAGTCTATGGGGTCAGAACAGTTAGACCTGACTTAGCGACTGAACAAGAACAGATGCGCCAAGAAAGGCAGTGTAAGCACGCAGTGGAGAGACAGTTTCCTGCAAATCAAGGAAAAGGCTTTCAATGGAACCCAGCCACACTGGCACCCTGATTGCAGACTTCTAGCCTCTAGAAGTGTAAGAAAATAAATTTCTGTTGTTTAAGCCGTCCAATCTGCCACCCAATATATGATTACTGTGTTACGGCAGCCCTCATAGACTAATACACACAGCAAGTCACATGGCCAAGCCCTGAGTAAATGTGAAGAACTATTTAAAGAAGGAGCTACCATAGAGAGGGGGAATAATTTGTGGCCAGTTTGGCTAATTTTGCAGTCTACCATAATTGCATCATAGTCTTTAAATAAATATGATGCATGCAGGTATCGTATATTAGTAAATTATGCTTCTTCGGGTATAATTTTTTTAAAATGCTACTCCTTTAGAATCAATGACCTGGAGCCAAGTATTCTGATGTTATTCAGCGCTTACACATCATGCATGTGCTCTTCAAGGGCACTCCAGGTCTGTTATGTGTTTTACTAGTTTTGCAGACTAGTTTATATTTCCGAGTGGTTATATACATGAGTCCAAATGACAATGCAAGTGAAATACTCATTAAATCCGCCCTCACATAATCTGTTCCGAACTTAAAATTTCTATTATTTCATTGCCAATTGACCTTCAGGCAAATTGTCAAGAAATTTATGAGGGTAGCAGCATGAATATGTGTTCCCAAATGTCTCCTGGGTAAAATATGACTCATGGTTTTCTTGCTCCTGAAATGATTAAGCCTCAAACCTGAAGTTGACAGCAGAGTCATTGTACAGATTGATGTTCCCAATGACTAATATTTGACAGAGTTTGCTTCTGATTTATTATGCTGCTAGGTAAAAACAATCTACCTCATTTTTTAGTATTTTTACTATGCTCTTTCACTAATTGGATGAAAAATTCAATTTCTTTTATATTGAGAGACATATGCATTTTTAATAAGTTAATCATTTTAAATTAAACTTTTATTCTTTAAAAGTATAATTTTAATGTTTTTTTAGTAGGCTGGTATAGCCCTGCTCTTCTTTTTTAATATCATGTAGCTGCTGATTTTTTCCCTAACAGTAAGCCTAATACTTTTGTAAAATCTATTTAGTAATTATTGGATTTTTATTAACATTTATTTATTCAAGCACAGCAAATGTACTTGAAAAAGAATCATTGACAATTAGCTCAGCCTTTACTAATAACTGAGCTTGAAATTCCTAGAAAACAGAAAGCTAAGAAATCACTTTTTCCTTACTCAGGATTACTTTGAATAATTATAGTGTTTTAAAGGATTAAAGTATGTTACATTAAAAAAGGAAACAAAAAAAAATAAAATAAAAATTTTAAAAAAATAAATAAAAAAGGAAACAATGCAATAAATAAAAACAGAGGGAGAGGAGACAATATATAGTTCCTTCCTACAGTATTTTCATCTACTAAGCAGATAAAAGAACATTGGTATTTATTATATAGCTTATATGCCACAGGTATTTTTAATAAATACAGACTTCAAGTAACATTTATATAAATTAGAACATTTCTTAAAAGTGAAGTGAGTCTTATAGCTGTATATAGCTGCGTCTTTTTTTTTTTAAATCTATTTAGCCATTCTATACCAATTTGGTCTGCTAACATTTAAAGTGATTATTGATGGGTGAGGATTTACTAACACCATCTTGCTAATTACTTGTTGGCTAGCTTGTAGCTCCACTATTCCTTTTTATTCTTGCTGTCTTTTATGAACTGATGATTTTCCTTAGCAGTGTGCCTTAGCTTGACTTCCAGGTGGTGCAGTGGTGAAGAACCGGCCTGCCAATGAAAGAGACGGTAGGAGCATCGGGTTTGATCCCTGGACCGGGAAGATCCCCTGGAGGAGGAGATGCCAGCCATGCAAGTGTTTTTACCTGGAAAATTCCACGGACAGAGGGGCCTGGTGGGCTAAGTCCGTGGGGTCACAGAGGCCGGCGGGACTGAGTGAGCACACATGCCCTGTGGGTGTTTCAATCCTGTTTGACGCTCTGCGACCCCGTGGACTGTAGCCCTCCAGGCTCCTCTGTCCATGGGATTCTCCAGGCGAAAATACTGGAGTGGGTTTCCATGCCAAGCAATCTTCCCTACCCAGGGATGAACTGCATCTCATGTGTCTCCTGCCTTGGCAGCTAGATTCTTTACCGCTGGCGCCACCTCTTGATCTTTCGTGTATTTTCTGTAGTTTTTTGCTTTGTTTTGACCATGAGACTAACATTAAACATCTTATAGGTATTTTATTATGATAATTTCACCTCTGTTGCATAACAAAATACCCTCCATTTTCCACCCCATTCCACCACATTTCATGTTTGTGATGTCAAAATTTGCCTCTTTTATGTTGTGTGTCCATTAACAAATTTTTATAACTATCATATTTTCAGTAAGTCTGCTCTTCTCTCTGTCCCTGTAGCTACTGCTTTGTGAAGGCTTTTCTAGATTATTGCAGTAGAATTTAACTACTTATTGTTGATATATCCTCTGTCTTCCTTCAACCATCTTCTCTCGCTTACCTCTAGGATTATTTTCCAAAAATGTATTTAAGATGAGTATTTAAGATTAAAATTTTAAGATGGGTATTTAAGGCTATTTGCTCCTCTACTTCTCCAATCATATCACGGTGGCATGTCTATCATTTCTAGGACATACCAACTGGTTTTTTTTTTTTTTTTTTTTCTGTCACCTATTACCACTCCCAATCTCAACCTACCTCAATCCATCTCAGAAGCTCCCATTCATCTTTCAAGACTCAGCTCCGCCAAATCAGTGTTATACCAGCTCTTCTGGAGACTATTTCTTGACTGTGACCATATATTCTAGGTGTTCCTCCTCTTAGCTTCATAGAAATCTGAATTTACCCGTCTAATAATGTTTGCCCTACCATAATGTTATCATCTATTTCACAACTTGCTTCCTGGATTGAGTAATTTTTTAGGTCTGGAACAGTACCTTATATCTTAGTCATCTTTATGTTTCTAATGTCTGGCCCATTCTTTGGCATGAAATGAGATACCCAGTAAATGTAAAGTGAGTGAGTGAATGAATGAATGCTGGAAGCAAGATATGAAAAACAATGTTCTACTTTGATTTCATCATCAGGGCAGAATTAGAATAAAGGAAGAAGCTTGGTAAGGCTTAACTCTAGGAATAAAAGTTCAGGCTATAAACTCATTTCCACTTTAATTTTCATCTGAGAGAGAGGCAGGATCTGTAATTGAGGACCAGCACAGTTAATACTCTATAAGCAGTGAATCTTATCCATTTTTATAATTTTTCCTCTCCCCCACGGATGATTCGAAAAAGAAAGGAGTTTTCTGTGTATTTAGAAGCATTGAGAAAAGGCAGGTTTAGGGAGACTATCCCACTTTGTTGTCATAATTGCAAGAGTAGAACTTTTCAAAGGACAGAGAGGCAACACAAAAGAAGATAAGAAAACAGACTGCGTCCCTGGGACCCATAGCCAAGAAAACATGAAGCAGGGGCCAAGTGAATTTGTCCTGAGAGCTTTCAAGAGCCTTGTGTATTACCATATGTAAAACAGATGACCACTGAAAATTCGATGCTTGAAGCTGGTTCTCCGGGACAACCCAGAGGGCTGGGGTGGGGAGGGAGGTGGGAGGGGGGTTCAGGATGGTGGGACACATGTACATCCATGGCTGATTCATGTCAATATATGGCAAAAACCAACACAGTATTGTAAAGTAATTAGCCTCCAATTAAAATAAATAATTAAAAAAAAAAGAGCTGTGGGGCTCTGCATGGTAGAGCATGGGGGGCATTTTCCAATACAGCATTTTCCAGTTAACCAAATTTGAAAAACACCCTTCAGTTTTATAGGCATTATATTGGAGTGGGTTACCATTTCCTTCTCCAAGGGATCTTCCTGACCCAGGGATCAAACCCCTGTCTCCTGTATTAGAAGGTAGATTCTTAACTATGAGTCACCAAGGAAGCCCTACTCTTTAGAAGCAAGTAAAACAAAAATTCCTTCTCATTTTACTTTTATTGACTACATTTTTGTTTACCCCTACCCCTGAATAAGGATTCTTTATCATAATACCCTGGTTTATTATTTTTTTATATATGGCATCAATCTGTAATTATCTTGTTTATATTTGTAACTTTCTTTTTGCCTCTCTCTTCTACTAAAATATATATCCGTAGGTTGGAATTTGTTTTGTTCAGCACCGTAGCCACTGTTCTAGGTACATAGGAGGCTTTCAATTGATATTTATTGAATGTTTACTGAATATGGAGTCAGATTGCTATTAGTAAATTCAGTTTTTCTGACTCTTTACCCTTCACTTGACTTCACAAGGACCTCAAATTCTCCAACAAATCTCCAACCGAGTATTTCTGGGAATCACATGAGATCAAAAAGAGATCAAATGAGTTTTTCCATGACTGTTTCTCACCATTGCTAATGTCCTCACTGGAAACATTACCTAAATAGAGGATCTTATCTCTTGATGCTTCCAAAGTAACTATTCTGCAGGATACAAAGCTTAGGTGCAGGCTATAACAGCAAAAATGCCCCTTGTCCATATCTCCACCAAATTTTCTCATCAGAATCTCAAACTTTTGCTGTGTACAAAGCCTCAATCTCTCAGGAAAAGTTACTTTAGCTTCTGTCTTGAAACTCTGTCCACTGCAACCTGCAGGCTGGAAAGTGTGGACACCATGCCATCCATCTTGCTTATTGTTTTACTCTCTCCTGGGTATCTATATGTTCTTCTCTCTGCCTGAAAACAGTTGTCAGTTTGTGCAAATAGATTCCTAGAATCATATTCAGTAAACTAGCTCTGTAAGAATAGTTTGGAACCTCAGTTTTACCTGTATGAGAACAAATTCTCTGCATAAATAAATATACTATTCTCCTCTGAATCTAGAAGCCTTCATGGCTCATTGCAAGCAATTAAAAAAAAAAAAAATAGAACTGCTTCAAAAATTGTAGAAAAATTGTTGACAGCATTGTTTCCTAACCAGATTATCTACTATAGTAATCTCCCTGTTCACCAGGAGGAGCATACAAATTAGAACAAGGTATAATCATGGTGAAGATTGAAAAGGGGTGCAGAGTAGTTCTCATTTTGCAAGCTCTTTTTTAAGGTCAAGTGTGACTCCGACTGAAATAATACTGCAAATAGTGATTCAATCTACAGCACTTCATAATCTCTTTAGATTTGAATGTGGATCACTCTGTTACTCAGCCGTGAGAATAACTGGAACCAATGACAGTCAGGTTATTTTCTTCTTCGGTCCTTGAAGAACATGGCTTAGTCAGTCCCAACTCCTCTCAGAATAGGGTTAGAATGAAAGATCTAATTACTTCCATCACTTAGAAGGGCCTGCTTAGAACCAAATAGAGTCATGAAACTCCAGGAGTCCATAAACACAGCTTCATTCCTCAAGGTCTGCGGTGATAGATTTTGTCTGTTTAAACCCAACTGAACTGGGTAAAATTAATCCTAGAAATTCCAAAATGTTTGACAAGAACTCAGCTGGCCTTTAGCTTTTTGTGAGACCAAATTTCTTTTATCTGATTTTATTTAGTCCTTTGTGAATCCTGTACTCTGTTCACTGAAATAAATTCAACCTTTTAATCCAAATCCGTTGAATAGATCTAAGCTTTATCATTAACTCTGGATAATGACTCTAGCACCAGTGTCTATTTTAGGATTGCGTGAGTAACAAACTACATGTTAGAGTTTTATTATGTTATTTTTAAGGGCTAGTTTATATAACTGAATGTACATGAATTTCTCTATCTTGAAAGCTAGAAGAAGTGAAATAGTATTTTAAAAATAGTGTGAAATTTTGCATATCCTGCAATATTCAGCAGAAGTTCCTGGTATAGGCATTACAGAGAATATAACTTATTCATGGTTCATGGCCTCAAGATACTTATAGTCCCCAGTGGTAGAAAGGCGAGTAATTTCAAAATCAAAATATAGTATGCTATAGTCAAATAGCTTTATTTGAAAATTTAGACTGATTTTTCTTTCTCAGAAGCAATTTTATGATTTTATTTTAAAAGGCACTGCTTATTTGTGTGGAAGGATGTGTGTGATTTTATCATGTGACAATGCAGGAGGGTTGGGTAAAGGTAGAGAAAGTGGATTTCTTGGAAAAAAGCTTCCTGTATGAAAGTCTGGGAGTTCTTCATACCACAATTAAACAAATTGAAATGCCTATTAGCATAGTGAATATGTTAATAAACAGACTTCCAGAAATTGTAAAATAAATACATCATTTAGTAAAGAATTTCGCAAGTCTACCCGATCATTTACATGTAATTCCTACTTTTCTGATATAGTATTTTGCAATTGAAAACAAGTAGAGTGGTAAAAATGAGCAAGACAAATTTAATGTAGTCAACTTTTGTAATGCCTTGGATTCATGCTGTGGGAAGATTCCATTGAAATTTTTGAGTGATGGAGTAACCCAGTCTGAGAAGTATTTTTTTAAATTAACTACTATTTTATTAATTTTCTTTAAATTATTTTTATTGAAGTATACTTGATATTGTGTATGGAGTACTTTGGGGAGATTAATTCTGAAGAGAAGCTGGATGTGTGGAGAGCTGTGGGAGGCCAAGATGGGAAATTAAGTTGAGAGGCTTCCTTAGGGGACTGTGTGAAGGGAAAAAAGGTGTGAGCCAAGGTGGTCAAAAAGAGAAATGGGAAAAAAGACATATTCAAGAGCTATTAAAGAAAAAAGAGGCATGAAAGAAAGGGGAAGAAAGGACTCAGGATCTTTCAGCCTAGGGACTGGCTCTTAAAAAACTTGGGGCAGTTAACATTTCAGTAGGGCGTCTTTTGAAAATGTCTAGGAAGCAGTAGGGCTTTCTAAGAAAGTGAAAGTCGCTCAGTCATGTCCAACTCTTTGCGACCCCATGGCCCAAACAGTCCATGGAATTCTCCAGGTCAGAATACTGGAATGGGTAGCCTTTCCCTTCACCAGCAGATCTTCCCGACCCTGGAATCGAACTGGGGTTTCCTGCATTGCAGGAGGATTCTTTACCAACTGAGCTATCAGAGACGCTCTGAGCCATCAGGGAAGCCCAGTGGTGAAGCACTCACCTGCCAATTCAGGAGACTTAAGCGCTGAGGGTTCGATCCCTGGGTCTGGAAGATCTCCTGCAGGCAGGCATGGCGGCCCACTCCAGAAATCTTGCCTGGGGAATCCGGTGGACAGAGGATCCTGACGGGCTCCAGTCCATGGGGTTGCAAAGATTCAGACATGACTGAAGCAGCCGAGCAGACACGCAGTAAGAAATGAAGAACTATAACTTAGGAAAAGGATGGACACAGGGGACTCTGGGAAAGACTGCAGGCCCAAGGAGAGAAGGGCAGCAGAGGGTGAGACAGTTGGGTGGCATCACAGACTATGGGCATGAACTTGAACAAACTCTGGTAGAGAGTGGAGGGCAGGGAGGCGCGGTGTGCTGCGGTCTACGGCATGCTACAGTCTATGGTGTCACAAAGAGCTGGGCAGGACTTAGTGACTGAACAACGTGGAGAATTGGAGCACATCAAGGATAAGACAGCTGAATTTGTAAAGGTAGAAAATATTACAAAGTGTCTATGAAGAGAGAAGAGAATCAACAAGATCTTGTTTATGAGAACATATGTTGGACCTGAACAGGAAAAGTAGTCATGGAGGAGACGGTCTAGGGATATAGTGAGATAGAAGCCAGAGTCTCAAGGACAAGATCCAATGAAATAATTGCTAAATATTTTATACAGTTTTAATGAGATAATACTCAGTAGCTTTGGAGATTAGGAAGTCATTGCTCATCTTGAGGAGAAAGTTTATTCAGCAACACTTGCAAGAGGGGCTCAGATTTTAGCAAGGAAATAGGATTAGGTGGTAAGAAAGAGAGGTCACAAAGAAAGGCAGCCCTTGTGTGAAGTTTTGAAGTGAAGATGAAAGAAATACAGGGACAGCACAAGAGAAAAAGAGGCTCTAGAGAAGGTTATATGTTCTTGCTATTTTTAGGCTTGAGGAGATAAATGTTTTGTAGGCTAAAGAAAATGAAAAACAAAAAAGACAGAAATTAAAAATAAGGTGTGAAAATGATTGGAGCCAAACCCCAGAGGCAGACCAGAGAGAGTCAGTGGGACTTTCTGGCAGTCCAGTGGTTGGGTCCAGTGCAGGGGGCACCGACGGTACAGTTTCGATCCCTGGTCAGAGAGCTAACACCCCACATGCATTGTGGCCCCAAAGCCAAAACATAGGAAACAGAAGCAAGACTGTAAGAAATTCAACAAAGACTGTTTAAAAATGGTCCACATCAAAAAAATGTTTTGAGAAAATGAGAGACTTCATTAACAATGATAAGTAAAAGAATCACAGGAGAAAACAAGAAGGATGCCTTTTGCACCCAACCGGAAGGCAAGTCTGTTTTCGACGGTTTCCCGTGGCAGCCAAAGATAGGCATCCTCTTCCTGTAGTTCCCAGGTTTGGAATGTCGGCATTCTTGTGAACAGGGCAGAACGCATGGCAGCCTCTGGCTCCTATCTCGCCTGCTTTCCTTATTTTCCATCAGGCTGGGATGTGTGGGATTGGCCAACAAAAAATCAGAAAAAGCATCGCGTTCTTGCGGAGCAAGAAGGATGATAAAGGAGGCCTTAGGGCAAGGAAGTGAGAGCTCTTCAGCCAACCTGGAGCAAAGAACGAACCTGGAACAGAATGGTCCCTCATCAGGCAGGATAATCTCTGGTTTGGGAGAATGGGTTGATGCTATAGGATGTAAGGTGAAAGGGCCAGGTGGAAATAAAATTAAACTAATAAAATAATTTAAAGGTAGAGAAATTAAAATTAGGATCAACATGATACTCAGTGAAGAATTTGCCTGCCAGTGCAAGAGACACGGGTTTGATCCCTGATCTGGGAAGATTCCCCGATGCCGCACAGCAACTGGGCTGACACGCCACAGCTATGGACCCTGTGTTGTAGAGCCACAACTACTGAAGCCTCGGCACACTAGGGTCTGTGTTCTGCAACAGGAGAAGCCACTGCAATGAAAAGCCTGAACACCGCAACTAGAGAGTAGTCCTCACTCACCTCAACAACAACAACAAAAACTCCAGGCAGCAATCAAGACTCAGTACAGCCAAAAAAAAAACAAAAAAAAATTCTGCTTGTGCTTATTGATATCTTCCTTGTCCAGTTGGCGGCCAAACCTGAAAGAAGGGAGCCTGCAGGTGCTACGGAGAAAGCTAAGGGGGAGGAAGAAGAATCCAGTGTGCAAAGGCGAAATGTTTCCCAGAATCTCACTCTTTCCAATTTGGTACAGTACGAGTGTGTCATCACTTCTCAGAGATCTGCTTTGGTTTGTGTGTTTTTATGGGATTCACAGTCTTGACTAGTACAGTAAGGAAAGATGGAAGAGAAAGAGGAGTTTTTCTTTTCTCTGCATTTGGGATGATGCTTCTTTCTGGTGACCTTCTAGAAGTGACAAGCAGGATTGAACCAATTGATTTCTTTTCTGTGGCTTCAGAGGCTCTCATCTAAGTTATATTTAACTTTGGGTTCATTTTTGTTCCAGTCAGCACCACCTTCATTATCAGTGTTCAGGAGATATCAGATAACAATAACATCTGATTCTAAATACAAAGGCTTGAAATCACGAATTCTGCAGAGCTTTACAGAGAGGCTTCCTTAGAGAGGATCTTCATGGCGAATCTTGACAGTGTCATAAAACGTTATGAGAGGGATCGCTTCCAGCTCTGCCTCCCATTTCAGCTAGATTTTATTGGTCTTTTATAAGAAATGGCTGCACTTAACATCCCCACGATGTCAGTGTCATAAAATTTATATGTAAGTTTGACAAGAGGAATACCTTTTGGCATGTGTGTAAATAGTCAACTCATACATTATTAATGATATCTTTAGTGACAATTTAAATACTATTGAACGTGATATTTTATCGACCAATATATGATTGACATGATTCCCAATTGGTAGGTGTACAATATAACTTTTTTTTTATTTTAAGGGCCCAAAATTTGGCAAATATGGGAACCAAAATATATAGTGTGTGAATTGAAATATCACATCATTCTTTAAAACATTTTAAATATATAACATGCAAGGTGCTGTTTTCATGATTTGCTGTTTTTGGCAAATCAAGTGATTTGCTGGCATCACTTCAGTTCAGTTCAGTTCCGTTGCTCAGCTGTGTCTGACTCTTGTGACCCCATGAACCGCAGCACGCCAGGCCTCCCTGTCCATCACCAACTCCCAGAGTTTACTCAAACTCATGTCCATCAAGTCGGTGATGCCATCCAGCCATCTCATCCTCTGTCGTCCCCTTCTCCTCCTGCCCCCAATCCCTCCCAGCATCAGGGTCTTTTCCAATGAGTCAACTCTTTGCATCAGGTGACCAAAGTATTGGAGTTTCAACTTCAGCATCAGTCCTTCCAATTTTGAAGCAAATTGTCCCACTTTTATGGGAATGTATTAAAGAATGTGCAAATATGCTTCAGTATTTTATCATGATACGTGAAATAGTATTTGAACATCTACCAGTTCCTCTGAGTATCTTGTACAATAACTTTTATAGGAACTCAAGTGTGATTTGGGAATTGAATAAAATTCTAAGCAAACTTAAGGAACTAGTACATGGTCTCTAGTAGCCCCTGTGTTTAATTAGACATACAACTGTGTCTGTGTATGTAATGGAATTTCTTTAAATGACTCTTCCAAAGGGACTTTTCTCATTCAACCCGTAGTTTTTAGAATCTTGGAAAACTTGCTCAAATAATGTCTATCTGTTCATTACTTATGTTTTAACAGCAGTAGATTTTTTTCCCCCTGAGAAAGAAATGTGTGTAGTTTATGTGTTAAGAAAGTCTATAAAATAGAACTATGTGTTCTAGTATCATAGAATCAAAAAATGAGCTGAAAGGGACCTCAGAGAACACTTAATTTTCTGGCTTTTTACAAATAAGCAAACTAAGAACCAACATGAATGTCACTTGCTCATAGGGTTGCAACACTTTCGTGACATTTATTATATGTATTCGTATTTTCCATAGTTATTATATCCCGTACGTGACAAAAGTAAGTTATATATACTGGAGTTATTTTAATCACTTGGTCATTTGACATTTCCAACAGTCACTGTTATTTTCTATCCAAGCTGGTAGCGCATTTTATAGTATAATCCTTTGAGGAATATTTTTTAAATTAGTTGATTTCAGTTAGTGCAAGTAGTAATATTTTTAGTTCTTTATGAGGCTCTAAATTTACTGCATTATAGAAAAAAAATTGAGATTATTAGAGCTTGGGGGATCACACCATTGATCTCTTCTCTACCCCCATTCCCAAATATGTTACAAACGGAAAGAATTTACTGCTGTTTAGCTTAAGCCTGTAAGAGATTCTAAGAAAAGGTACTAAGACCAGACTGTTGGTTTAGTCCTTTCCTTGCTTTAGTAACCTTTTGATTTAGTCTTTGTCCTGAGTGAGTATCTTCACTTGAAAATATTTTACCAAGCTAAAGTTGGGGAGAAATGTGTCTTTCAATCCTGCAAGTCCCATAACACATGGCTTGGCCCTTTTCTCTTTTTATCCGTTGCGAACAGATGAAGTCTATCATGACTTCATTGCCTCTCCTCAGTTCAGTTCAGTTCAGTATCTCAGTTGTGTCCGAGTCTTTGTGACCCCATGAACCGCAGCACGCCAGGCCTCCCTGTCCATCACCAACTCCCAGAGTCCACCCAGACCCATGTCCATTGAGTTGGTGATGCCATCCAACCATCTCATCCTCTGTTGTCACCTTCTCCTCCCGCCCTAAATCTTTCCCAGCATCAGGGTCTCTTCCAGTGAGTCAGCTCTTCGCATCAGGTGGCTGAAGTATTGGAATTTCAGCGTCAACATCAGTCCTTCCAATGAACACCCAGGACTGATCTCCTTTAGCATGGACTGGTTGGATCTCCTTGCAGTCCAAGGGACTCTCAAGAGTCTTCTCTAACACCACAGTTCAAAAGCATCAATTCTTTGGAGCTCAGCTTTCTTTATAGTCCAACTCTCACATTGATACATGACCACTGGAAAAACCATAGCCTTGACTAGACGGACCTTTGTTGATAAAGTATTGTCTCTGCTTTTTAACATGCTATCTAGGTTGGTCATAACTTTCCTTCCAAGGAGTAAGCGTCTTTTAATTTCATGGCTGCAGTCCTCATCTGCAGTGATTTTGGAGCCCAGAAAAATAAAGTCTGTCACTCTTTCCACTGTCTTCCCATCTATTTCCCATGAAGTGATGGGACCAGATGCCTTGATCTTTGTTTTCTGAATGTTGAGCTTTAAGCCAACTTTTTCCCTCTCCTCTTTCACTTTCATCAAGAGGCTCTTTAGTTCCTCTTCACTTTCTGCCATAAGGGTGGTGTCATCTGCATATCTGAGGTTATTGATATTTCTCCCGGCAATCTTGATTCCAGCTTGTGCTTCATCCAGCTCAGCGTTTCTCATGATGTACTCTGCATATAAGTTAAATAAGCAGGGTGACAATATACAGCCTTGATGTACTCCTTTTCCTATTTGGAACCAGTCTGTTGTTCCATGTCCATTTCTAACTGTTGCTTCCTGACCTGCATACAGGTTTCTCTAGAGGCAGGTCAGGTGATCAGGCAGGTCAGGTGATCTGTTATTCCCATCTCTTTCATAATTTTCCACAGTTTATTGTGATCCACACAGTCAAAGGCTTTGGCATAGTCAATAAAGCAGAAATAAATGTTTTTCTGGAACTCTCTTGCTTTTTCGATGACCCAGTGGATATTGGCAATTTGATTTCTGGTTCCTCTGCCTTTTCTAAAACGAACTTGAACATCTGGAAGTTCACGGTTCACGTAATGCTGAAGCCTGGCTTAGAGAATTTTGAGCATTACTTTACTAGCGTGTGAGATGAGTGCAATTGTGCGGTAGTTTGAGCATTCTTTGGCATTACCTTTCTTTGGGATTGGAATGAAAACTGACCTTTTCCAGTCCTGTGGCCACTGCTGAGTTTTCCAAATTTGCTGGCATATTGAGTGCAGCACTTTTACAGTACCATCTTTTAGGATTTGAAATAGCTCAACTGGAATTCCATCACCTCCACTAACTTTGTTCGTAGTTCCTAAGGCCCACTTGACTTCACACTTCAGGATGTCTGGCTCTAGGTGAGTGATCACACCATCGTGATTAACTGGTTGACTTAGGATATTAACATTGTGATTAACATAGGACAATGGGGGAAAGGAAGTCTTCGTTATAAAGATGCAAAGAACTCACTTGAATCATGTTCATCTTGGAGTTCTAGAGTGAAACTGTGACTAATGAAACTGGATATTTAGCTGAAGCTGTTTCTAATCAACGTGTTGAAGTAGTGTCCTTGGTTCCTCATAAAGCTTTAGGTTAAAATGAGAGATGTGAGAAATGACAAAAAGACAGAATTGCTAATCAGAACTTAAAGATGTGAAGAGCCCGCAGCCCATTCATATCGAAAAGAATGAGCATATGGGGTTGGAGGAGAGCCCTGAGGATGAAAAACCATTTGATAAGTTTAGTCATCCATCTCAGTGGAAGCAGGAGCCATTGTGGAAGACGATGGAAGAACAACCCTGAAGTTATTCGGAAGTCAACAGGGCTGCCCCTCCCATTACAGGCCCAGAGTCCGGGGCCCCCCGGCAGAGGAAATTCAGAGGAGGGGCTGCCTTCGTCTCTGAGACCTCGGGCTGTGCTGCCAGACGCTGCCTCCCACCTTGGGCCCTGCTTTCCGCGGCAAACTTTGGCAGTGTCCACACTCCCCGCCTCCACCCCACCATCTCTGTCAGTGGACAGGGTGTAAGAGCTGTGGGGGCATGGCTGTGTGCCCCTCGATTCCCAAAGATGCTCTCCCTCAGTGAGACCTGTGGGCCCGAGACCCCATCCTGCAGCAGCTGCGCCCAGGCACAGAGGAACCCCACCAGGCTGGTGCTCTGTGGTACCCAGGGGACCGAGCCCCTCTTCAGAACCCCCAGAATGCAGTTTCAAATCCAGGAGTGCCTTAGCCAAGGAGCTCCAGCCCATGAGAGCTCCTGAGTGAGACCACAGCCAGTGGGTCCAGAAGGCCGAGTATCCAGGCAAAGATCATTCTTGATCCTTAAGGTCTAATGTTGAGACCTGTAACCCCTTTCTACTTTCTCATCTCTCCCTTTCGGAATAGGAATGTCTATCCCACGTCTGTCTCACTATTATAGTTTGGAAGATTTCACAGGTTCACAGATGGAGAGGAATTTGTCTCAGAATGAATCGTACCTTAAGTCTCACCCATGTCTGTTTTGGATGATATGAGACTTCGGACTCCAGAATTTGAGTTGAATCTAGAATGAGTTAAGATATTTGAGACTATTTGGGATGGAATGGATGTATTTTCTGTGAGCAAAGGGCGTGAATTTTAGGTCAGAAATGTAATGCTACAGACCAAAAACTGTATTCCCCCATGCCCAGATTCATAAGCTGTTACATAATCCCCAATGTGATCAGTTTTGAGGTGGGGCCTTTGGAAAGCAATTAGATCATGAGGGTGAAACTCTCATGAATGGGATTATTGCCCTTATGAAGGAGGTCCAAGAGAGCTTCCTTTCCTCTTCTGCCAAGTGAGGACATGTGAAGATGGCCACCCATGAACCAGGAAGCTGGTTCTCAGCAGACACTGCCCTTGCTAGCACCTTAACCTTGGATCTTCAAGCCTCCAGAAAGCCACCCAGTCTATGGCAAAAGAGGTGAATAAAGTAAGAATCTTGAGAGAGAAGTTTATCCTGAATTATCCAGGTGGTCCCCAACTGCAAAATTCTTATGAGAGACAAAGGGAGTTTAGAGACAGACTCACAGAAGGGAAAGCACGGAAAAAGGCAGTGATATGAAAATGAGGCAGAGCAGAAAGTGATGTAGCCACAAGCCAGAGACTGCTGAATGTCCCCAGCAACTAGAAAAAGCGTGGAGCAAATTCTCTCCTAGAGCCTCTTTAAGGAGTGCAGTCCTGCTGACCCCTTGTGAAGTGTGAGAATAAATAGCCATTGCCTTAAGTCACAAAGTTGGTAGTGATTGGTTACACTCGCCCTAGGAAACTGAGCAGTGGAGATGACATCGTTTATGAAAAGTCATGAACCCAGCAGTTCCAAAGATGCCTCTCTTATAAGCACTTGCATAGCTTTGCAAGGACACGTATACAGCATGTCCAAGGCAGAATCATTTATGACTGTGGCAACCTGAAAGTTACTAGGAAAATGGGTAACTTGCTGCACATTCATGATAAAGTACTACACAACTGTAAAAACAATGAGGTCGATCCACATGCACTGATATAAAATACTGTTAAAAGTAAAAAACGCAGTAACAATAAGCTATAAGGCAAAACATATTTGCAAAACATTTATTTTAAAGTGTATACACATAACAACTTAGGTTTATATATTTGTATTTTCATACAAATACAAATAAAGAAGCATACCTGAAAAACTATTAATAGCAGGTGACTTTGGAAAGTGGCTGTATATTTTTGAAATGCTTAAATATTATTTAGTGAGGATATCCTATCTTTTCTTTTAAAAATTTTACAGAAATGCTAAAACAGCTTTATTAAACAAACGTAAATATATCCCCCTATTTGTTAACTTGGTTGTGAGTTGTCACAGGTACTTCTATTTCTATTTTATATAGGCTTTTCGTATCTTTTTTTCTTAATGGCATTTTTTTTCCTGCTAGTTAAATTTTAATCAACTTAGATAGAAAAAGTTGGCTCCTGCTTATAGATCTTGCCCAGCAGTTCTCATAGCGTGGCCCCCGGTTGAGCAGCCTAATCATAACCTTTATCTTGTTGGAAATGCAGATTCTGGGTACCACCTCAGATTTACTGAGTGAAGCTCTGGAAGTGAGACCCAGCACACTATAGTTTAGTAAGTCCTCTAAGTAATTCTGATGCCCACTAATGTCTGAAAATTACTGGTCTAGGCTCTTCCTCTAACACACCTGCAAGTGTTGCTGCAATAAGTGTAATTATCTGTAGTTCTTGAGCATCATGATGTTTTACTATTCCACATCCCACATGCTGTTTCCTTCAGCTGAAGTGTCCTTCACCACTACCTTCCTCCATATGACTAGTTCTTGTCTAGAATATAAGATGTATGTGTGTGTGTTTGCTTAGTCACTTAGTCATGTCTGACTCTTTGCAACCTCATGGACTGTAGCCCACCAGGCTCTTCTATCCGTGGGATTCTCCAGGCAAGAATTCTGGAGTGGGGAGCTATTCCCTTCTCCAGGGGATCTTCCTGACCCAGGGATCGAACCCAGGTCTCCTGCATTGCAGGCAGGCTCTTTATAGTCTGAGCCACCAGGAAAGCCCAGAATGTAGGATACATAGAAAGATCAGCTCCCCTATCCTTGAGGTCTGACATTGCTCCAATTCTAAATCCATCTGCATAACTTCACCATAACAAGCATGTCACATAACACCATATATATTAAATTTACTTGGTATGCTTCCTGTTCTTGAGGACAGAAGCTATATCTTATTTGACTTAATTCTCAGAATACAGTAAGGTATTCAATAAATATTCTTGAATGTAAAAAAGTGAAAGAAATGAATGTCTTGGAAATAAGTATTTTTACCACTTTTGAATTAGCATACAGCTGTGTAGTACAGAGAAAAAAAATTAAATACTCTTGTTTCTGCAACCGAAACTCCCTGAATTCTAGTCTTTATTCCACTGTTTTCTAGATGTACCATTTAATTTCTTATATTCTTCCACTGTAAAATGAGAATTTTAACAGTGACTATCTTTCACACTTGGTCATTAAGCATTCCATAAGGATCTATGGTAATTATTAGCAGAATCACTATCCAATAGCATTAACAGTATGTAATTCATTCTGTCTGAATAAGAATAGTCAGCCTAAGCTTTTCAACGTTTTTATGTTTAGAGAAAAATTTATCTGATCTTTTTTTAACCTTTTAGTATGCTTGTAGTCTTTTCTTCTCTCCCTGAGCCATAACTTAGGAAAAATAATGTATGGTACCACAATCAAGGAGGATGAAAATAAATTTGTGGTTTTATTCTGTTCCCTCCATCTCCTCACAGTTTTTAAAGCCACAAAAAACTTTCTAGAAACAAGATCTTACTCAGAATTCTAGTACCCAAGAGTCATAGACATCCTGACCTCTTCCTAGTACCATTCCCTGACTTCTTCCCTGAAATGACCCCTGGGATTCCTCTTAAAATGCTTAGAATTTCTTGGAGCATAGTTGGAAAGCCATTCGTATTATCTTTCTCACCTCTTGTATTTAGTGACATTCTCTAGTTGAGATAAATGGAATTACATCTAAGAGATCTTGAGTATCACACATTGCATTTAGTCTTCAAAGATTTTCTGGTATTTTCTTTCTTCCCTCAATTTGAAAAGAAGCTTATTAACTGACATTAGGGAATGGAAATTGAAAAAAAAAAAAAGATCCTGAGTATTTCTAAGATGACTACAGGGCCAGAGAATACCTTTCCCATTTTTCTATTAAAAAGCTCATTTAAAAAAATTGAGTAAGAAAAAGAAAATCAAGTAAGAAAAAAAAGAGTCCATAAGATCACCTGATACCAGTGATAAGATGCAGAAGTACACTGGAATCCCCTAGAAGTTTCTGTGAACTACAATACGGTTGGAGCAGGATTAGGAAATAGCACCACAGCAAGGCGACTCAACCCGGCAGAGGCACCCAGGAACATGGGCTTCCGTCGCACTGCGGTAAGCTTGCCTGGTCCACTGACTCCTCTGCCTACTGAATGGCTGAAGCTACGGGGAATCATTGCTCCTTTTCGGAATCGTAAACACATTCAGTTCCACCTATGACATATCACTCTGTCAATTGCAGTCTCATGATTTTATGACCCCTACCCCTTATGTGCCTTGAGTCATCACGTTTATGGGAACACTGAAGACAACCTAAGCCCCAGATCTGGCAAGAGGGTGGATATATTGCGGCCATGCCCTTGATAGACAGAGAAGCCTGGAGGGCTACAGTCTGCGGGGCCACAAAGAGTCACACATGCTGCTGCTGCTGCTGCTAAGTCACTTCAGTCGTGTCCGACCCTGTGCAACCCCACAGACGGCAGCCCACCAGGCTCCCCCGTCCCTGGGATTCTCCAGGCAACAACACTGGAGTGGGCTGCCATTTCCTTCTCCAGAGTCACACATGGCTTCATGACAAAAGGAGCACCATGTACTCGATAAACTATTATGCATATGCTAAGTAATAATTATGAAAATTGTAACAATAAAATGGGAAATATTATATAATCTTTAATGAAAAGCTCATGTTTCTGCAAAATTCAAAATATGTGACAAAAATGATACATAAACAAAAAATACACAGGCCACAGTAAAAGGGTGAGGATTGTAGAAAAAATTATATTTATTTAATTATTCAAATTTTGGATAATGCTATTATAATATCTTGATACATAAAATACTTTAAGTTACTATTGTACATTTAATTATTTGTCCTGGTTGGGGTTTTGTACCTACTTTGAAAAATATTTTAATTTTAACTAGTCTACAACTGAATCAAATATGTAAGATTATAAAGTGAAATTGGAAGCTATATTTTATTGAAAGATCTTAACTCCATTTCTAAAGTTTCTTTTTTGCTTGTTTTATGACTTTTTTTAGTTATGCATAAATGAGATTATGAGGTTCTCATGTAACTTACAAAGAGATACAAAGAGACAGTCCCCACACATTTTGTTTAGATATAAATTACATTAGCTGATTACCAACTACCTATAACATTTACTGTACCTGGTTTTGTCACAAGTAAGCATCACTAAGATAATTGAAACTTTAAGCTAAAATTTCTCAGAATTTAGTTTAGTAGCTATTATATCCATTTTGCAGAAAATGAAACTGTAATTCAACCATGTCCACTATCAATGAAGTCCACCAGCAGCATTTGTTTTGAACGAGGCTCTTACAGAGTTCAGAGCTAGACACTCACCGCGGTCATGTTCATTTTCAGTCATTGAAGTGTTCATATCAACACCCTCTCCCCCCTCCTATGCTTTATCGGTTCTAATACTTGCTTTGTTTGCGTCAGTTGCCTGAGTTTTCTGCCTTCCATTCATTCCAGCTGTGTGCTTCCCCAAAGACTTAAGGAGAAAGTTAATTTGGTAGTTTTGCCAAAATAGGAAGAGGAAACAGAAGCTGGAACCCACAGAAAAGTTACCATCCAATGGATGGAAGACAACGGTAGCCAGGATTTACACTTCAAAAGGAAGGGCTATGAAACTCTTAGGAAACTCATCATGAGTTGCTTCTTCAACTATACACTTATGAGTGAATCAAATGGGTAATTTTACTTTTTGATTATAATTATTATTTCCCTACACATCCTTGTCATGTTTCTCTGCAAGGCAAGTATTCTTTGTCCTCCCTAACTCTAAACTTGTTTTCTCAATGAAATATAAACCAGTGATGTCCAAGAGTGAGCAAACATATGTCCAAAATGTCTTTACATGCTTTGACTTCACAGTCTTTAATTTCCAGTCTGAGAACCTGTCCCTGTAGGTTGGATCCCTACAAATAGGAAGTATGTTTGAAAGTCAGCTAGGGCCTCCTGGGTGGCTCAGTATAAAAGATCTGCCTGCCAATGCAGGAGATGCAAGAGATGCAGGTTCAATCCATGGGTCAGGAAGATCCCTTCGAGTAGGAAATGACAACCCACTCCAGTATTCTTGTCTGGAAAATTTCGTGAACAAAGGAGCCCAGCAGGCTACAGTCCATGGGGTCGCAAGGGGTCAGTCATGACTTAGTGACTGAGCACATGGATTGAAGGTCAATCAAAACCACCAGAGACCAGCAGAGTGATAGTTAATCCATACCTTCAAGTAGTAAAAACAAGAAATAAATGAATAAATATCTGTTTTTTTCAGCCCTAAGATACTGGACTTGTCTGATAAAACCACAAAATCTGAGGTCAAGTGTTTAATAAAACAAAATCTTAAAATATGTGACATTGGCTTTAGGGAAAGGCAGCAGGTGGTGACAGAGAAGGCAATGGCAACCCACTCCAGTGTTCTTGCCTGGAAAATCCCATGGACGGAGGAGCCTGGTAGGCTGCAGTCCATGGGGTCGCTAAGAGTCAGACACGACTGAGCGACTTCCCTTTCACTTTTCATGTTCATGCATTGGAGAAGGCAATGGCAACCCACTCCAGTGTTCTTGCCTGGAGAATCCCAGAGATGGGGAAGCCTGGTGGGCTGCTGTCTAAGGGGTCTCACAGAGTCGGACACGACTGAAGTGACTTAGCAGCAGCAGCAGGTGGTGAGGACCCTTTTAGAAGAGGCTGGAAAAATGACAGCTTCAGTTAAGCAGTGGCAAAATATTTGGTAAAATTTCTATCTATGCTACCTTGAAAGAAAATACACACAATGCAGTTGAGGTTCTGGGACAAGAGATATGAAGAAAAAATGCTGGTAGCATTAGTTGGTTGTTATTACTCTGTTTAATAAGTACTGGATGTTCAAGCTGGTTTTAGAAAAGTCAGAGGAACCAGAGATCAAATTGCCAACATCTGCTGGATCATCGAAAAAACAAGAGAGTTCCAGAAAAACATCTATTTCTGCTTTATTGACTATGCCAAAATCTTTGACTGTGTGGATCACAATAAACTGTGGAAAATTCTGAAAGAGATGGGAATACCAGACCACCTGACCTGCCTCTTGAGAAACCTGTATGCAGGTCAGGAAGCAACAGCTAGAAATGGACATGGAACAACAGACTGGTTCCAAATAGGGAAAGGAGTACGTCAAGGCTGTATATTGTCACCCTGCTTATTTAACTTATATGCAGAGTACATCATGAGAAACGCTGGGCTGGAGGAAGTACAAGCTGGAATCAAGATTGCCGGGAGAAATATTAATAACCTCAGATATGCAGAGGACACCACCCTTATAGCAGAAAGTGAAGAGGAACTAAAGAGCTTCTTGATGAAAGTGAAAGAGGAGAGTGAAAAAGTTGGCTTAAAACTCAACATTCAGGAAACTAAGATCATGGCATCTGGTCCCATCACTTCATGGCAGATAGGTAGGGAAACAGTGGAAACAGTGGAAACAGTGGCTGACTATTTTTCTGGGCTCCAAAATCACTGCAGATGGTGACTGCAGCCGTGAAATTAAAAGACGCTTACTCCTTGGAAGGAAAGTTATGACCAACCTAGACAACATATTAAAAAACAGAGACATTACTTTGCCGACAAAGGTCCATCTAGTCAAGGCTGTGGTTTTTCTAGTGGTCATGTATGGATGTGAGAGTTGGACTATAAAGAAAGCTGAGTGCCAAAAAATTGATGATTTTGAACTGTGGTATTGGAGAAGACTCTTGAGAATCCCCTTGGACTGCAAGGAAATCCATCCAGTCCATGCTAAAGGATATCAGTCCTGGATGTTCATTGGAAGGACTGATGTTGAAGTTGAAACTCCAATACTTTGGCCACCTGATGCGAAGAACTGACTCATTTGAAAAGACCCTGATGCTGGGAAAGATTGAGGGCAGGAGGAGAAGGGGACGACAGAGGATGAGATAGATGAGATAGTTGGATGGCATCACCAACTCAGTGGACATGGGTTTGGGTGGACTCCGGGAGTTGGTGTTGGACAGGGAGGCCTGGCGTGCTGTGGTTCATGGGGTCACAAAGAGTCAGACACAACTGAGCGACTGAACTGATTGTCCTAAGGGGCTTCCCTGGTGGCTCAGCTGGTAAAGAATCCGCCTGCAATGTGGCAGACCTGGGTTCAATCCATGGGTTGGGAAGATCCCCTGGAGAAGGGAAAGGCTACCCACTCCACTATTCTGGCCTGGAGAATACCATGGCCTGTATGGTCCATGGGGTCGCAGAGTCAGACACGACTGAGCGACTTTCTCTTTCACATTGTCCTAAAACATGTTCCTCATTTCTGTCTGAGACCTCGCCAGAATAGCCTTTACCCTCTATTTCTACCAACATTCTGTTGAGGATTACTTAAGTATTCTCTAGGAAAGTTGAGCTTTTCTCTACAGTTCTCACCTTTTCTTTCTGGGCTCTCATCAGAATAACCATTAATAGTCCACTTACGGCAGTACCCTTTTTGTAGCAGGCACCTCAAAACTCACCCAACTTCCAGCCATCACTCAGTTCCAAAGCCATTTTCCATTCTTATGTATTTGCTATAACAGCACCCCATTCCCAAGGACCAATTTTTATCTTAGTCTGTTAGGGCTGCTGTAACAGAAAATTATAGACTAGGTGACTTACAAATAACAAAATGTAGTTCTCACAGTTTTGAAGACTCGGAAGTCCAAGATCAAGATGCCAACAGATTCAGTGGCTGGTTGGGGTCCTCTTCCTGACTCTTAGACAACCATCTCTCCGTGTGTCCTCAGATGGTGGAAGGGACAAGGGGGCTTTTTGGGATCTTAAATATAAGGGCGCTAATCCCATTCGTAAGGGCCTAATTGTCTCTCAAAGGACCCACCTCCAATTATTAGGTATCAACATATGAATTTGGGGGAAATATAAACATTCAGTCTATAGGATCATATAAAGTATATTGCAGATCCTGGAAATAAGGACATGAACACATCTTGAGGGGGACCACTATGCATCTCATGATAACTGCTTTTAACACAGTTCTCAAAGTATAGTATTATAAATCAGAGGAATTATTTGACATGGGATATTCATTTCCAATTCATCATAAGTAACTATGTGCTGGTTCATATTATTTTTTCTAATTTTCCCATTATAAAAACATCTGTAGTTAGTTTGACCCTTGTTATCAACTGTTAGTATTCTCAGAGTCCTTTTAACTATAGTACTAGTTTGCATCTACAATAAGTTTTGTGTTACTGACATTCTGTGGCCCATGCTCTATTGATATCTCTGCTGTCTAGTTGTTAAAGTAAATCTGTCAGTAGGATGTAAAAGGTGGCCCACTTTGAAGAATAAAATAACCTCCCAGGATTAGACTCCAATTTTAATTCTATTACATGTTGGAAAAGAAAAGATTTGATTCCATTAAATTCCTATTATATAATTGGGTGAGTTGTCACCAAAACATAAACATTGTACATTAATTTGACATTGCTGTCTCCTCTGTATAAGACCCAGGGAACTAAGAGCAAAAAGACCAGTCCATTATTCTCTAAGGAACATATTAATTCCTGTAGGTGAAAACATAGCTCACCATATAGGTAGGATGTGGAGAACAACTCATACTTTATTTATAGGCTATCAGAAAGAATTTATAGTGAAGGCAATAGTCTCTGAGCATCTGCTGCTTTAATTTGTGGCTCAGTTTGCTAAATATATTATTTCTGGACTATTTTGAAACATTACAGGATTGTGTAGACTGTTCATAAGGGTTCATGAAATTGACACAGCATGGTTTAGATTGAGGAAGTTAAAGAATTATTATTTGTAAAGTATATAAAGGAACATTCTGATATTCTATACAACTGAATGAAAAAGGTCTTGAATATAATACTAGCATCTAAGCATTGAGCATCACTTTATCACATCACTTTGTTCTACACGCTCTTCTCCATAGATTAATCAACCCATATTGATTTCTAGAAGGGAAGGTGCAATTTTTGGGCTTCAGACATCCTACCACATAAATTTTTTGAAAAACACTTGAAGTAGCCAAATGTTTTCATAAAGTCCCCTTTTGTTAATGACAATGTCATACTGTAGCCTATATACTAAAAAACATTATAGAAAGGACATGTAAATTAGCTGGAATAATAGTGAATTTTCTAAAGACTTTGAATATTAGTTGGCAGTTAGTATTCCAGAGAACAAATATTTGAATTCTGATGGAGAAGACAGACAAGAATATGTGCAAGCATGTATATTATCTATGGTGAAACAGACCACCAGCCCAGGTGGGATGCATGAGTCAAGTGCTCGGGCCTGGTGCACTGGGAGGACCCTGAGGAGTCGGGTGGAGAGGGAGGTGGGAGGGGGGATCGGGATGGGGAATACGTGTAACTATATGGCTGATTCATGTCAATGTATGACAAAACCCACTGAAATGTTGTGAAGTGATTGGCCTCCAACTAATAAAATAATATTAAAAAAAAAAAAAAAGAATATGTGCAAGGACTGAAATCTGTAAGTTCACTACAAATAAATAAATAAACAAAAATATAAATAAATAAAAATATAAATAAAACTGAAAGAGTGTATTTGGAAGCAGAAAGAGCAGCCACCAAGTTCGTATGTTAAGATGGAATCGGTAATAGTGAGCCTAACAGAAGGATGCTAGTCATGGTATCAATGTGATCACTGACTGGACACTACACTTTGGAAAAACCACTTTGTACCTCTGATTCCTTATGCTCTTATCTGTTCAGTTCAGTTCAGTTCAGTTGCTTAGTCGTGTCTGACTCTTTGTGACCCCATGAACTGCAGCACGCCAGGCCTCCCTGTCCATCACCAACTCCCAGAGTTTACTCAAACTCATGTCCATCGATGTCATCCAACCATCTCATCCTCTGTTGTCCCCTCTCCTCCTGTCCCCAGTCCCTCCCAGCATCAGGGTCTTTTCCATTGAGTCAACTCTTCACATGAGGTGGCCAAAGTATTGGAGTTTCAGCTTCAGCATCAGCCCTTCCAATGAACACCCAGGACTGATCTCCTTTAGGATGGACTGGTTGGATCTCCTTGCAGTCCAAGGGACTCTCAAGAGTCTTCTCCAACACCACAGTTCAAAAGCATCAATTCTTCAGTTCTCAGCCCAGAAAAATAAAGCCAGCCACTGTTTCCACTGTTTCCTCTTCTATTTGCCATGAAGTGATGGGACCAGATGCCATGATCTTAGTTTCCTGAGTGTTGAGTTTTAAGCCAACTTTTTCACTCTCCTCTTTCACTTTCATCAAGAGGTTCTTTAGTTCCTCTTCACTTTCTGCCATAAGGGTGGTGTCATCTGCATATCTGAGGTTACTGATATTTCTCCCAGCAACCTCGATTCCAGCTTATGCTTCATCCAGCCCACGGTTTCTCATGATGTACTCTGCATATACGTTAAATAAGCAGGGTGACAATATACAGCCTTGACGTACTCCTTTTCCTATTTGGAACCAATCTGTTGTTCCATGTCCAGTTCTAACTGTTGCTTCCTGACCTGCATACAGGTTTCTCAAGAGGCAGGTCAGGTGGTCTGGTATTCCCATCTCTTTCAGAATTTTCCACAGTTTATTTTGATCCACACAGTCGAAGGCTTTGGCATAGTCAATAAAGCAGAAATGAATGGTTTTTGGAACTCTTGCTTTTTCGATGACCCAGCAGATGTTGGCAATTTGATCTCTGGTTCCTCTGCCCTTTCTAAAACCAGCTTGAACATCTGTAAATGTGATTAAAAATACCACTTCCTCTTAGTTCATGGGATGATGGTAACTAATTGAATTTTTAGGAAAAAATTGAAAGCTCTAATGCATTTCTTAAGCTCCTTGTTTTAAGTAAAGCCCATCATAAACACGTGACATATATGTGAATTGCTAAGAAATCAAATCAGCCAATACTACAGCATGGCTTCAGTATTATACTATAGTATATATAGCCTAGTTACAGTAATCAACACTATTTAAAAAAAAAAAACTATTGGCGTTATAGTTGCCTTACAACGTTGTGTGAGTTGCTACTGTACAGGCAATTGAATTAGCTCTGTGTGTACCTGTATCCCTTTTTTAAAAAGTTCTTTCCCAGTTAGGTCGCCATGGAGCACTGAATACAGTCCCCTGTGCTATTCAGTAGGTTTGGTTACTTCTCTACTGATGACATGGCAACCAACTCCAGTATTCTTGCCTGGAAAATCCCATGGACCGAGGAGCCTGATGGGCTACATTTTAAATGCTTAAAGAGCTGTACACGACTTAAGCAACTTAGCCTGCACACAGTGTTTATGAGTCAATCCCAAGCTCCTAATGCATCACCCCTTTGCCCCCCGTAGTGTCCATACATTTTTTTCTATATCTGTGTCTATTTCTGCTTGGCAAATAGGTTCATCTGTACCATTTTTCTAGATTCAGCATATATGTATTAATATGCAGTGTGTGTTATTCTCTTTCTGACTTTACTTTTGACAGTCTCTAGGTCCATCTGCTGCTGCTGCACATCGCGTCAGTCGTGTCCGACTCTGTGCGACCCCATAGACGGCAGCCCACCAGGCTCCTCCGTCCCTGGGATTCTCCAGGCGAGAGTACTGGAGTGGGCTGCCATTGCCTGCTCCGCTAGGTCCATCTACATCTCTACAAATGACACAGTTTCATTCCTTTTCATGGCTGAGTAATAACACTGCTTTTATAGAGGAGAATCGGCTTTAAGCTTGGTGCCTACCTGAATGCAGCCTCCAGAATAGTTTCTTTCCTTCCTATATTAAGGATTGTTTTTTCTTCTATTGGTTTTTTCATCAGACACACAAATTTTAAACCACTAACTTCCATTTTTAAAACTAAAGATCTGTATGTGCACTGCATGATTTTATTTGCATAAATGTGTGTAAAATATGATAGTTTAACAGGTGTTGAGAAAGGGATATAAAATAGATGTATATAGTTATAGCTGTCACAGAAATTTCCTGGGTTATTGACTAATGTGTTGAAAAAACCCTGGATATGGGTTGGTCTTTCTGGAGGAAAATAAGAGCAGCCAGGTTAAAGCTCTGTGACAATTTTGTAGAAACATTGGTAGACATTTAAAATGTGGCCTTGTCGTGTGCGCTTTGCTGGCCCCTGTGTTGACCTTCATGAATCATGATGATAATTAAGCACAGATGGAGGGTCGGTGCCCATTTGTCAGAAATGCCTGAGGCTTTCCTCTGCAGCTTTGCCCTGAACTCCAGGCAACTCTCTCTGCCGGAGGAAACTGACTAAAAGTGTATTTCCTCCAAACATAAGAAGGGTTTTCTGCATTTAACGGACTGGTCACTTGTGGTAGGGTGGAGCTGCCACCCTTGAATTACTCAGCTTAAAACAAATCGCAGAGGCTCCTGAGCCTCCTGGTAGGTCCAGAGCAGACGCACCTGCTTCTCCCTGCTGTTATTCCAGACACAGAAGATCCACTGTCTGGAACTCTCATTCCTAGCCTAAGTTAAAACTAATTCCAACCTTATCCGTTTCTCAGATTTTATTTGTGGCTCATCTTAATTCTAATCCCCACCCTCCTTTTCTCACTGACTCAGCAACTCAGACTTTCCTCATGCTCTCAGACAAACCTCATTTGGCCTGATATTGATTCACTTTCATTCAACACTTTTGGGTAGCTGGCCCTGGATGCAAGGCAGGCAACTGATTATTTAATTGACAAAGTTGACTTTTTCTTAACTTTCATCTAGGCAAAGGAATGTGTGACCCAAATAAAGTAAACCCTAAGTACTAGTTTCTATATACTCAGTATCAGATTTAAGTTGAAATAAAGACATTTGATATGTTAGGGCAATTTATTAACATATTCATCAATCACCCAGATGTGATTAGGGCATTTGATTTTTAAACCACAAGATTTCTAAATACTTTTGGTTTCATTTTTCATGTCTCAGTGTGTCTCATTGTAAGACGTGTATTATTGATTTGTTATTGTTTAGTCACTAAATCGTTTCTGACTCTTTGTGACCCCTTGACTGTAGCCCACCAGGTTCCTCGGTCCATGGGATTTCCCAGGCAAGAATACTGGAGTGGATTGTCATATTTTTCTCCAATATTATTGATAGTATTTCTAATAATTATCTTTTAAATTTTCTATTTATATTCATTGTCAGTGGATATTTTATTAAATTGAATTTTAGAGCAAATTATTTAAATGAGTATAGGAAGTTATTGGACAGCTAATGAATACCAATAGATTTCCTTCTCAAATGGTAGATGTGTAATTTACCATTAGTTAAAAAAACAACTGATCTTCATATCGTTCTTTTAATTTTTTTCTCTTGCACCCATTTTATCAGTTTGTTCATATCTAAGTAACTGCCATTGAACTGACAAATATATACGCACAAATATATTTACGCATATATATTCAGTTTTGTTAATTATTAAAATATGGTCACAATTTACTGGATGAATTAAAGGTAGTGACTCTAATGAGACTTGTGAAACTCAATTACACAACCTGTGTTTTTCCATTTCTTTAGAAAACCCAGAGTCTGCACTATCCTCTCTTCCTTTGTATTGCCTTCAGATACCACACTTCAAGCAATAGTAATGAGGTTTAGCAATATCAGGCATAATCCAAAGAAGTCTATTCAAGTCAGAATCTGTGAACTGGGTTTTTTTCTACTCTGTTTTTTCTTGATTATGCCCACAAATAAGAGGAACAAGACACAGTTGCCATAAGTTGTATAAAATATGGAATTGTGCACAGAAAAATAACCTGAGCCTAATGAGTGTGTATGAATTTGGTCTGAACTATTGGTCAACTCAAGACTTGTTAATAATAAATAGATGATAATCTTGAAAGTGGAATTTTTTTAAACCTTCATTGTTTTTGGTCTAATTTGCAGTGATTCAGCTCAGAGACCCTAAGATGTCAATTTAAGTAGGAGAAACAAAATAGCTTGGAGATAAGGAAGTGAAGAGGTATCTGAGTAGTGACTTGCAACCAGGTAGATGCGATTATAATTAAAGTCAAGTAAAATATGCTGGAGAAAGAGTAGAAAAGGTAATGTCCTGAGATAAACTGGTGAGCTATGAAAAAATAACAATACAAAAATCAAAGTACTGAGGAAAAAAATAACTCCGCCATATAATGCTTCTTAAAAAGGCCTTTTCACTTTTCTGTGAGCATAGATTTCTGTCTGTAAAATGGAAATCCCAACATCAACCTTTCTCATTAGTAAATTTCCAATATTAATAATAATAACATTACTTGAATATTAGTACATTTAAATATTTATATTGGTATAATGATTTTAAAATAATGGACTTAAGATAATTAAGAAGTGCTATTTATGATTTGTTAAATGACTGAAAAATAAATCATCCTGTTGCATTTCTGTGTTTACTCTAGCTTATAGATATGATAAATGCTGCAATAGTTTAAAATCATGAATTGGTAATGCAAGATGTTTTAGCTTTCTTTATGCAAGTAGGAAAATTGCAGAGTGAGCACTTTAAACCTCATGATAGTTTATACACTCTGATAATATAACAAAAAGTAGTTTACCGCATACAATGGCCTTTGATAGTTCTTTAGTATTCTTCTAGAATTATTTGCTTTCCAAGCATTAAGAAATTTGATTACTTAAATAATAGAATGACAAAATTCAATAATATATAAATTCAGATTATTTAGACAACTTTCAAAGACTGAGTGCTATTTTCAGCTGATTTAACTACCGCTTACAATCTGTCTCTTTCCTTTTCTGTCTTACTTAATATTATACTTTTTATAAGATGCTATTTCCAGTGCTCATATGCCATCAGTTCATCATGTGGGATTAACTGATGACCAAAGAGAAATGAAATTAAATAGCTAGATGGACAAATTTTTATTGTTTCCAAGAAACCAAAGATGATTACAAAAGCAGACTATAAGCATCCTGAAAATATACAAATCTTTTCAAAACCATTATTTGACAAGATATAATATTTTCTATCATTTGAACAATTAGCATCTGTGGAATATTAATAAGCTTACAGAAGTGCCCCTGCTCTGATGTGTCCATTTTTCGGCAGAATCTACATTCTGTGCATTATTTGTGGTGAAAGTTTTTCATTTGACCTTAATGCTTAGTTTTCTTGACATTTCAGGTCAGTATCTAACATACAAATGTATCCATGGAGAGAACCTTTCCAGTTATTTTCTTAAAGTCTTGGAACATTAGATGTCTTTGACTATTTTGATCCATAAGAATATTTTAGATATGCACAGATGACATAATAAAAAAATACTTTGGTTTCTTTTATGCTTGTTTCCTCTTCTAAATACATTAAGCAAGAGTCTTATTTCTAATTTTATTTATGTAATTTTAAGAGTTAGCAGTGATTAGTGAAATCCAGTTCCTGACATTATTGTTTCACTTGGATTTAGTTTCTAATATTTCCTGAACTTTAGTCTTATTTAAAAGATAGGGACAATATTTTACAGGGCTTTTGTGGAAATTTAGCTGAGTAAATAAATACTTGATAAGCACTTAGCATAAATACTCAGTATTTGAGTCAGAGATCCCTTTATTCATTTTTGTATACTTATGACTTAAGTTATAGATTTACTAGGTTATAATATGTTTAAATCAGTAAATTAATCAAAAATATGAATAAAAATAGATGCAAAATTATTAATACTATTGTGTTAGGATAGTGTGATTATGTAGTTTCTTTATTTTCTTGGTTTTTAAATAGTACTCTATTACAGGGATCAGCAAACTATAGGCTTAGTCTAATTTGTAAACAAAAGTTTTTTGGAATATCCACACTCATTTCTTTTTAGTATTGTCTGTGGCTGACTTTGCACTAAAACTATTAAGATATGAGTAGTTATGAGAGAGACCATACAGCCTGCAGAACCTAAAATATTTATTATCTAGCCCATTACAGGAAATGTTTGCTGACTCCCGCTTTATAACTATCAATGTTATAAAGTAAATAAAATAAAATGTAATTGTTTATCTAACTGAAAAATAGAATAGACTCTTCACCACAGTTATCCAAAAGGAGAAATATCAGAAGGTAATAGAAAATGCCAGTAGATATGTCAAAAGCTCATACAAGAATCATTCCATTCCTTGGTTCAGCATCAAACTGGAAGGGAAATCCAGAACTATTAAGTATCAGTTAATGATCAGGATGAACATATGGTGATTAAGTACTTAAAATCCTAGTCAGAGCAATTTGGTAAGAAAAAAAAAATCAAAAACATCAAATTTGAATGGAAACAGTAAAAAATTGTCTGTTTGCAGATGACTTGACCTTATAGAAACCCTAGACTCCATCAAAAAAAAAGAAAAGCTGTTAGAACTATCAACAAATTCGTAAGGTTGCAGGATACAAAAATCAGTACGCAAAAATCAATTGTTTCTACACACTAATAATGAATTATTGGAGAGAGAAATAATAAATTATTGTAAGAAAAAAAATTAATTTACAGTAGCACCAGAAAGAATAAATTCTTAAAAACACATGTAACCAAGGAGGTAAAAGATGTATACATTGAAAACTATAACATTGATGAAAGAAATTAAAGAAGACACAAATAAATGGGAAGGTATTCTGTGTTCATTGATTGGAAGTATTAATATTGTTAAAATGTTCATACAACCCAAGGCAATCTACAGATTCAATGCAGTCCTTATCAAAATTCCAATGCCATTTTTGTTGAAATAGAACAATCAATCCTAAATTTTGTATGGAACCACAAGGGAGCCTGAGCAATCTTGAGAAAGAACAGCGAAGCTGGAGGTATCACGCTTCCTGATTTCTATTACCTGATTTCTGATTCTATAGAAATAGATTTCTACTTCTAATTCTATTACCTGATTTCTAATTCTGTTATTTCTAATTCTTAGTAATAGAATTAGAAATAATAGAATTAGATAGTACCACTCTGTGGTATTGTCTAAAAACAGACACATGGATCAGGAAAACAGAATAGAGAGCCCATAAATAAATGCATGTATTCTGTCAACTAGTTTTTGATAAAAGTGCCAAGAATATACAGTGGGGAAAAGAGAGTGTCTTAAATGGATGCTGGGAAAACTGGATATCCACATGCAAAGGAGTGAAACTGACCCCCCATTTTACACCATACATAAAAATCAACTCAATATGGATGAAAGGCTTGAACATGACCTGAAACCATACAGTTCCTAGAAGAAATATAGGGGCAAGCACCTTGACATTGGTCTTTGTGATGATCTTTTTTTTGATTTGGCATCAAAAAGGCAACAAAAGCAAAAGTAAACAATTGAGACTATTAAACTAATACTAAACTAAAAAGTTTCTTCACAAAAAAGAAAATTGTCAGCAAAATGAAATGGCAGCCTATGAAATGAGTGAAAATACTTGTAAGTCACATATCCAATAAGAGGTTAATATCCAAAACATACAAGGAACTCATGCAACTCAATGGCAAAGAACACAAATAATCCAATTTTAAAATGGGCAGAGGACCTCAATAGGTATTTTTCTAAGGGAGACATGACAGGCCAACAGGTACATGAAAAAGTGCTTAACATCATTAATTATTAAGGAAATGAAAATGAAACCACAGTGAGATTTTACCTCATACTTTTTAGAATGGCTGTTATCAGAAAAAGACAAGCAATACTGGCAAGTATTTGGAACAAATACTGGCAAGAATGTGGAGAAAATGGAAGACTTTTATGCTCTTGGTTGGAGTGTAAACTGTTTTCAGCCTCTAAGGAAAAACATATGGAGGTTCTTCAAAAAATTAAATGTAGAACTACTACCATATGATTGGGCATTCTACTTCTGGATATACATGCAAAGGAAGTTAGTACAGTTCAGTCACTCAGTCGTGTCCGACTCTTTGCAAAAACCCATGGACTGCAGCACGCCAGGCTCCTCTGTCCATGGGATTCTCCAGGCAAGAATGCTGGAGTGGGTTGCCGTTCCCTTCTCTTTTAGTGTTCCTAGGCATATCCAAAAAGAAAGTCCCTTCCTTTGAATAAAAATAACATGCAATCTGTTTGATTGGGAACCTTTCACTGCTATGAAGAATTCATAAAATGATAGGTAATACCAGTTTTGGAAGTGCATTAAAATTAATTTATTAGAATCATATAATTTTTAATCTTATAATTTTAGGAAATATTGATAGGTCTCTGCTGAAATATTTTAAAATATTCTCAATTACTAAAAGTGGAAAAATTCTAAAATATGCCTACTATTTAATTCTCTAAAATTCATGAAATGTAATATAAGATCCTTTTAACCTTGGTATAGAAAATCTTAAGTGTTTGGATTAAGAAATCATTCCATTTATCTTAGAAATCAGAGTAAGATAGCGTTTGTTTCTTTGTTGGTACTTTAGTACAGATCTGAACTCAACTTTCTCTTTGAGGGATTTTTGTTTCCATGAACAAAATGCTTTCAGTTTTTAGCTCACAACAAAGTTACACACCTCACTCCAATTTTTTGGTAAATTTGCTGATAACTTTCTGGATAGCAGAGTATTAAAAAATATTTATGAAAATTATACACTTGTAGTTAAGGTAATAAAAATATAATATTATTTTGGTAACTCAAGAATGACATGAAAATGCAAGTATGGCCTAAACTATTATTTCCTTTTTTTAAAATACAGGTTACTTGAATTTCAAATAGAGAAGCAGAAATGCCACCAGCAGGAGGCACCCCACCACTACATCCACCTCCTGATGGAGGATGGGGCTGGGTAGTGGTTGGAGCAGCTTTTATCTCCATTGGATTTTCATATGCGTTTCCCAAAGCTGTCACAGTATTCTTCAAAGAAATCCAGCTCATATTCAACACTACCTACAGTGAAATAGCATGGATATCATCCACTATGCTGGCTGTTATGTATGCAGGAGGTAAGGTTCTTTGGACTAAATTGATTTCTGGCTTAAGAAAACAATTGCTTCATGCCACAGTATTTTGCATATAGTATCTTGGTACATTAAAATTCTGTTTTCATATTACCCTCACTTAAAACCAACCAGAAGGATAATTAGGATGAAATTTTTAGTGATTTTTAGTGATTCAGCATCTTGAACTGTTCACTTCATTCTGAGTGTTACTAGAGTATTTATTTGAATAAGGATGTCTTTGCACAAACTAAGGTTTACTAAATTATGGAATTTTTAAGGGTGACAAATTTCCATTTAATTTGAAATAGAGGCTATACTCTAATGTTAGTATCATTTCATTATATTGCTGCATTTGGTAGACATGCTTTTTTTATGAATGGGAAAGAAACTCAAGTTGCTGACAACCTATTTTCTAAGCCTAGGAAGTAATTCACTTCAAGTTGCAAAAATGGAGTGTAAATCATGTACATTCTGGATCCATTCAAGTTTGTGTGAATAAAATCATTCCTTAACTCTGTAGCTTATTAAATTTGTATTTATTTAATATAAATTAAATATTAAATATCTCTATAGCTTACTTAAATATTCTAACATTTAAATGGTTGCTTGACAGTTTTCTTGTTATGTTCCATGTTCAAATGAGGGTGTGATTCATGAGGGATAGTGAATAAATTGGTCCCATATTAGTGTGTTGGCCAAAAAGTTCATTTGATTTTTTTTTCTGTAAGATGGCTCCAGTAGCACTTAATTGTCTTTAAAGTCACTTGAAACAATTTTGTTGAATTGTATCATGACAGATGTCATAGTGTGCATTAAAAAAAAAACTTATCAAAGTTGGTGCATTTTTGTGTAGCCATTTTAATATTGAAGATGGAAGAAAACACTTTCGGCATGTTATGCTTTATTATTTCAAGAAAGGTAAAAATGCAACTGAAACACAAAAAGATTTGTACAATGTACAGAGAAGGTGGTGTGACTGATCAAAAGTGGTTTACAACGTTTCATTCTGGAGTTTTCTTTCTGGACAATCTTGTACCATTGGGTAGATCAGTTGAAGTTTTTTGTATTGATAGCGATAAAATCAGGACATTTATTGAGAACAATCAGTGTAATACCATGTGGGAGGAAGCTGACATACTCAGAGTATCCAAATCAAGTGTTGAATCACACCAAAGTCCAGTCTTCATCCAAAGAAAGTGATGTGTATATGGTGGGATTAGATGGGAGTCCTCTATTATGAGCTCCTTTCCTGAAAACCAAACAATTCATTGCAACAAGCACTGCTCCCAGTTAGAGCAGCTGAAGGCAGCACATGAGGAAAAGCCTCCAGACGAGTAAATATAAAGCACGTAACTTCCCATCAAGATGATGCAAGACCACACGTTTCTTTGATGACCAGGTAAAGACCGTTAACAGTGTGGCTTGAAAGCTCTGACTCATCCATCATATTCACCAGGCATTGCACCTTCAGATATCCATTTATTTTGATCTTTTTAAAACTCTCTTAATGGAAAAAATTCCAATTCCTTGGAAGACTGTAAAAGGCACCTAGAGCAGTTCTCTGCTCAAAAAAAGACAAAAAAGATCGGGAAGGTCAAATTATGAAGTTGCCTGGAAAATGGCAGAAGGCAGTGAAAAAAAATGGCCACTGCATTGTTCAGTAAAATTCTTGGTGAAAATGAAAAATGTGTCTTCTATTTTTATTTAAAAACTGAAGGAACTTTTTAGCCAACCCAGTACTACTGACTATTAAAAAATACTGGATTATTAGTGCATTTTTATGTCACCTATCAGCTTTAAATCAATCCCAACATCAGGCAAGATTGTCTACAGATTGTTTTAGTCATTACTTAAAATATTTAGATTTTAGAATTTTCATTTTTCTACTGGATATTTGACTTTAAGGTACAGATATAGACTCAGAATATAAGCACTTAAAAGTGTGTGTTAGTTGCTTAGCCATGTATGACTTTTTGAGACCTCATGGACTGTAACCCACCAGAGTCCTCTGCCCATGGAATTTTCTGGTCTAGAATGCTGGAATGGGTAGCCATTCCCTTCTCCAGGGAATCTTCCTGACCCAGGGGTTGAACACGGGTCTCCAGTATTGCAGGTAGATTCTTTACCATCTGAGCCACCAGGCTTACTTTATAGGTGAGGATAATATGGTTCATAGTGATTGTGATATAACATTAGGAATAATATCCAAACATGTTCACATTTACTTTCAGCTCAGGAGTCTCTTAAATGCTTGGTGTGTGTCACATGACTTAATCCTCTTAACATTCTGTAAAATAAGAATCACTTCTCTCCATTCTATAGCCAAGGAAATAGATAAAATACTTTTCCTAGTTCGAGCCACTCGTTAGGGACATAGAAATTGAAACCCCACACATATGTCATCACTATGCTCTTCTGCCTTTCTCTTCCCTCCGTAAAATGGCAGAGCTACATCTGTTCAAGGCCTTCCACAAACCTGATTCAGGTGCTGCCTCACCAAGGTTTTTGCTTTAGTGACGTAATGATTATTCTTTTTGCTGTTTTTGTTCAGTCACTCAGTTGTGTCCAATTCTTTGCAACCCCATGGACTGCAGCATGCCTGGTTCCCTATCCTTCACCATCTCCTGGAGCTTGCTCAAACCCATGTCCATTGAGTCAGTGATGCCATCCAACCATCTCATCCTCTGTCATCCCCTTCTCCTCCTGCTTTCAATCTTTCCCAGCATCAGGGGCTTTTCCAATGAGTTGGCTCTTCACATCAGATGACCCAAGTATTGGAGTACTGAATTATTCTTTTTTTTGTACTATCAAGGTAAAAATTTGATCCCCCAATAATCCTTTGTGTGTATGTGTGTGTGTGTATGTGTGCATGTGTGCGTGCATTGGTGGGTATTTTCTACTTTCCATAAGTCAGTGATTTTGCATTAATCCAACATATGTCTCCGTTACCCTTGTGGTTAGGTTAAATTGATGCATTTCTGTTCCAGTACCGAAAGACATCTTTAAAATGCTGTTTGGGTATGTCAATGGACAATTCTGCTTTTAAAACACTTTGAGATTCTCTCTTAGTTGCTTTAAGGGTTGTCCTGTTTGTCTCTGATGACTGTGGAAACAGTAGATGCTGTGCACTCGGTCTAGTTCATCTATCCCATGGGTCAGGTGTGCCTTAATGATGTTTTGCTAAAGCAACACTGATAACTGTTTTGTTCTGAGTTCCAAAACATGCTAATGTTAAGATATGTAGTTTCCCCCTTCTTAAATACAACTGAAATGGATTCCTCTAGTGAGTTTGTGTAAGTCAGTCTACTTCAATTTGGACTTTGGGTTCCATACATTCATAATTTTCAGTTGATCATTGACTAACTTATAAGCAACACAAAAATGTATGTAACCTTTTTGAAAATGAAAGTGAAAGTCGCTCAGTCCTGTCTGACACTTTGCGACCCCATGGACTATACAGTCCATGGAGTTCTCCAGGCCAGAACACTGGAGTGGGTAGCCTTTCCCTTCTCCAGGGGATCTTCCCAACCCAGGAATCAAACCAGGGTCTCATGCATTGCAGGTGGATTCTTTACCAACTGAGCTGCCAGGGAAGCTCAAAGCCTTTGTAGTCTTCCCTTAATAAACTCCATCCAGAAAGAGAATTAACAAAGAGAGCATGTAAGAGCATATGGAATATTTTAAGGGCCAGGCCTAGAAGGGTTAAAAGACATTTCTGCACACCTTCCCTTGGTCGGAACTTTTATATTACCCTACGTAAAGGTGGTACTAGTGGTAAAGAACCCGCTTGTCATTGCAAGAGACATAAGAGATGTGGGTTTGACCCCTGCATTGGGAAGATCCCCTGGAGGAGGGCATGGCAACCCAGTTCAGTATTCTTGCCTGGAGAATCCCATGGACAGAGAAGCCTGAAGGGCTACAGTGCATGGGATCACAAAGAGTTGGACATGACTGAAGGGACTTAGCATGCATGCAGACCTAGAGGCAGGGGAAGGGTTTCTGGAAATTCAGGGTTTCTAGTGGAAGAAACAAAATAGAATAACACAGAGCAAGTCTCAGACAGAGCTTGATATCCCAATAATCATTCTCTATCCCATAAAAGCAGGATGTATTTATAGATTTAACCATGATCATATAACAGCCAGGAGTCATATGGCTGGCTCTGAAAGAAAACTTAGAATGAAGAACAGTCCAGTTACTTTTCTCAAACCAATATATCTCAGCATCAAATTATAAATAAGTAAATAATATAAATGGGGCTTCCCAGGTAGTGCTGGTGCTAAATTTGAAGACCATAAGGCAAAAGGCATATAGTTTACTCTTAAGACCAATGAGCCTCTATACCAAGTAACTGAAATATTGTGTTCAACATAATGCTAATTGCTCTAGCCTAGAGAACATCTAAGGTCTGACACTCATTAGAGCTTAGCACTCAACCTATTAATCACCATGGTGGGGTCACGGGGTAAGACGGAGTGTGTTCAGAAGTTTGGCCTGTGATGTCCGGGCTGGAGTCTCTTGTAGCAATTAGTTGCATCTGGGCCTTGGTAGCAAGGTATTATCTTCCCTTCTGATGTCTGAATTAAAAATGAAACTAATAAAAGGAGTACGGGAAGGATGGAGAAGAATGCAAATTATGTTTATCCCTTACTTCATCCTTAGAATAATAGCATTAAATTACAGCAACCCATCTGGCCATCCATATGGTCTCCTGGAGCTCTAACGAATTTTAGCAAATAGGTCAAGCAGAGTGGTCACCCCATTAATAAAGCACTAATTAGAAGTAGAAAACATATTACGATTTAAACTCTCCACATTGTTTAGACAGATATAAGGATTTATTTTGTAAACAGTAATTATGTAGGATTGTCTTTTAGTGCAATGTGGGTCTTCGTTACTATATCAAAAGATAATGTGGACACAGTTAGCTACGCAATGGTAGAACACAGATTTGGGGCTGCCAGTCTCTGCCAGAGCCTCATGTTACTTTCCTGGTGTATCTGTTATGACTTGGAATAATCAGCCATTCTAAAGAGGAGAGCTGGCTTTGTCTCCATGGCAACTCACTCTTCTGTTTTATGTGAGCAGTGGCTGCCGATTGTGCTAAAGTAAGGGTGATGGTCTTATGATGGATTACTTTACACAAGGGACCAGGCATCAGACCACTGAGCTTATCTTACTGGAGGCAAACAAGCAAATGGTTTTAGGCACAGGAGGTCGGTGACCACGGCATATAATGTGTTTTTATCTAATCTTTAAAGTCAAAACAAGTTCACTGTAGTATTTTACTTTGTGTTTTGATATGTTTGCAGACTGGAGACTATTAAAATAAGTCATATAGTGCTGTATCTTAGCAGCAGTTAAAAAAGGAAAGTTCATTCTAACCCTGTGATTGCAATACCTAGGAATTTCAGCTTCAGCTTAACTTTACAAAACCCAGGAAATGCCAGGGACACGTGGACTGCCATGCACAAGCCTGTGTCCTCCGTCCACCTATGCTGTAAGCAGCTGTGCTCAGTCATGTCTGACTCTGTGTGGCCCCAGGGTCTGTAGCCGGCCAGGCTCCCCTATCCATGGGATTTTCCAAGCAAGAATACTGGAGCAGGTTGCCATTTCCTTCTCCAGGGAATCTTCCCAACCCAGGGGTTGAAACTGCCTCTCTTACATTTCCTGCATTGGCCACCTGGGAAGCCCCATACCTATGCCATAGTGGGTAATTTTTTTTCATCTATGAGTGTCTGTATTACTAAGATTGTCCTAGGAAATTTAGTACAATGTGGCAGAAGTCATTTTGCTCACCAAACTTCCATGCGCCCTTGAATATTTCCCAGCTTCTCTACACTCAGGTTGAGGTCAAGTGACTAGTTCAGACCAATGAATTGTGAATGGAAGGATGTTTCTCGTCCCTGGACACCTGGGCAAGGCGGTTCTAGCTGATGCAATATCTCCCTTTTGTCCACAACCTTCTTGCATATGATGTTGCTACAAGGGGAATATCCTTGGCCTGCTTTATATTAATGCTTTGGATGAGTAAGAAAGGACTTTTCTATTAAGCTTCTGCAGTTTTGTGATGTGGAATAAAACCTAGATTATACTAATCAATGCAGACATGAAGGCTTATATTGTCATGTAACTATAAATTATGTAAATTTTAAGCCTAGAACAGACTATAGGATGCCCTTAGTCACTGAGCTTATAGTATGCCATAAGGTTTGTATGTCTGCTAGTTTTTCAGCTCTCTGTTAGAGAAGAGTAAGCCTTCAGCATCACGAATGAAAAAGGAGTCTTATGTGGAAATCAGCGTTGTCAATTTTCAAGGGAATAAGAGTGAGAGGTGGGCACTTCAAGACACAGAAATAGGGATCAAATAACGCCCATGGAGCTTTCTCTGTCCCTCTCAAGACAAGGATGGAGGAGGCAGGAGTCAAGGGCAGATCCCAAGTATGCTTAGGCCTTTGAAACTATTCAGGGAGATACTTTCTTATAGAAAGCTGCTAATCCAGTCCACATAGTATTGGATTATTACTAAGATTTATTTTCAAAAGAGAGAATTTAAGAAACTTTACTCAAATCCCTTTTCATATGTGTGCTTTAGACAATGAACATTTTACTTACTGACTTATGGGAAGAACCTACTTATTAATTTACTGCTTGGCAAGAAGAATATCTTTCCTGATTTGGGGCTTAAAGTTTCTCTAAAATATGCTGTTTTCTCATTACATAGTTTATGCAGATGTGTTTTGGCCGCAAATGACAGAAATCTTATTCCAATCCCCTAAGGCTTAAAGAGAAAACATCCTGCATGAAGATCAGAGAAGGGGCTCAGCTAAGAGTCTTCCAGGTCAGCTAAGGCAGACGGCTTCTGTCTGTCCATCATACTGCTGTCTCCCCTCCACTCTCCAGTGGAATATCTTTGTCTGTTTACTTTAGTAGCCTCCCTCTGACACAAGGAAGGTGATTAATAGCTTCTACGTCTTACATTTCAGTCTCAAATTTGACATAGGGGAGACTGCTTCTCTTCCCTAAGTTGTATGTAGGCAAGTTCTGGGGAAGACTGCTAGAATCTGGTCTACTTTGCATCTGCCCCTGCAGGCAGTGGATGGATGAGAAGCTAACATTGGCAGCCTAAGTGGAACTGTGTATTTGGTGTAGGACATGGGCAGTTCCCTAAGGGAAGGGCAACACGCGTCCCTAAGGAAGGAAGGCTCTTGAACAGAAAGCAATGTGTTCACAACTCTTTTTAAAGGAGCTTCCTCAGTGGCTCAGTGGTAAAGAATCTGCCTGCTAAGGCAGGAGATGCAGGAGACATGGGTTCAATCCCTGGTCAGGAAGATCCCCTAGAGAAGGAAATAGCAACCTACTCTAGTATTCTTGCCTGGAGAAGCCCATGGAGAGAGGATCCTGGCAGGCTGTGGTCCATGGGGTCCCAAAGAGTTAGACCCAACCAAGGTACTGAACATGGCACTCTTTTAAAATTAGATTAATATATGATTTCCCAGGAATAAAACTATATGCCGCCTTTTTACTAATCACTCATGAGAACTTTGTATTTCTGTAGCTAAATAGCTATCTAGGTGTATGTCAAAATGCCTGTACTGTATGTAGACTCTGGATTGCCTAATATAATACGTAATAGCCAACCAGAGGACTCAACTGTATCTGACAAGAGTTGCCCCCTTGAGTGGAGCTTCAATCTACAAAGTCCTAGCATCTCAGGATTGTTTGTTAATGGCTTAATATTCCTATGAGATGCAGAAGTGTATTGCCATTAAAATGAGATCCAAGATAACAAATATGCAATGTGGACTTGGCCACTTTGTTGCTTGTGCCACACTTTTGACCTTGGATCCTCATTTTCCCTGTCTGTAAAATCACGAAAGAAAATAATGTTTGTATATGTACCATATGGTGTCCACTGGTCAGGGTTGTTGCCCAGGAATAAATAATTATAATGTAGAGAAAGCACTGTGTCTCATGCTTAGGAATTTTTAGAGTTTGATTTGTGGTGGTTGTTCCTGTTGCTGGTGTTGGTCTTGATATTAGCCATTAAGAATGAAACTTCTGATTAGGTTTAAGCATGATAGTAAATCTGACTAGAGCAACCTGTGCCAATAAAGTGTGGAAACAGAGGATAGAGCAAGAAATTAATAGGTCAGTAATCAGTTTGAAAGGAGTATAGCCTTTACTTATGTTTGCTGTGGCATTTCCCCTATGCCTCCTACTTTTCTGGTGGTGAAGTGGACATAGCTCATTCTTTTGGGCCATCATATATGTGTTCATGTGACCTTAGTCACGTCTGACTCTTTGTGACCCCATGGACTGTAGCCCGCCAAGCTTTTTTGTCCATGGTATCTCCAGGCAAGAATACTGGAGTGGGTTACCATTTCCTTCTCCAGGGGATCTTCCCGACTCAGGGAATTGGGCCATTCATATATATCTGAAAATCCTTCTTAAGTTTAGAGGAATCCCAACTTCATAATTTCCTGCCTCCCCATGAGGGTAAAAAGTCAGAACTTACTTTCATAAAATTCCCTGCCCCTAGGGCCTCCAGGCCCCATTAACCCAGTACTGTAGGAAGGCTAGATTTATTTCAGAAACCACTGATGTGAAGAAATGGAGCACTGAGTTTCATGCTTAGGAAATTTTAGTGTTTGATTTGTGGTGGTTGCTCCTTTTGCTGGTGCAAGTCTTGATACTAGCCGTAATTAAGAATAAACTTAAGATCAGGTTTAAGCAAGATGGTAAATCTGACTAGAGCAACCTGAAGAACATCTCATCAGAAGATGAGATGGTTACAGAGACTCCATGACCCAAAGCAACACAAAAGTGGTGTCATGTTCAGAGCCAGTGGGATTTGTGTTCTAGGCTGAGGGTATGTGGCCACTGGTGGCAGCCACAATATGCCTCCTGGAGCAGTCAGCTTTGCAGTATGGTTTAGACTGTGCTGTAGACTGTATTGGACTTCCTTGGCGGCTCAGACAGTAAAGAATCTGCCTGCAGTGTGGAGGGCCTGGGTGTGATCCCTGACTTGAGTAGATCCCCTGGAGAAGGGAATGGGAACCCACACCAGTATTCTTGCCTGGAGAATCCCACTGACAGAGGAGCCTGGCGGGCTACAGTCCATGGAGTCACAGAGAGTTGGACACAACTGAGTGACTAACACACACACAGAGACTGGTTAGAATTGCATAGACGGATGTGTATTTCATGGATCTGACTCAACGATGAGGTCCCCAACTGTGGCAGAAGTGCTGGTTCTGCCCAATTATGCACAGTATTTGTGATCATCAGAGATGGGGATGTGTGGGTAATCCAGTGTCGTAATTAGGAGCTAGGCGTCCTTGCTCAGTCATGTCTGACTCTTTGTGATCCCATGGAGTGTAACCTGCCAGGTCCTGCTGTCCATGGAATTTTCTAGGCAAGTATACTGGAGTGGATTGCCATTTCCTACTCTAGAACTAGGGACTAAACCTTATATAATTTCATTGAATCATTTATTCTACATGTGTACATTGAACATCTACAATGTACAAATTAGTGGCTTGGCACAAAGCTATCAGACATAGGAGTTGCTTACAGAATATGGAATAGATACTTTCACTTTTCTTTATTTCATATAAGCTATGATATATATGAGTAAAGAAACATAATAGTTGGTATGAAATTGCATATGAAGGAAACATATCTCAAAAGCGTGATCAGGAAAGTTTCTTGAGCTGAACTTGAAGGTTGAGGATATATCCATCAAAGGAAGGGAAGTATCTGAAGCAGAAGAAATAGTGTAAATGAAAGCCCTAAAGGGGAAGAGCTATAGAGAGTTCTAGTAGCAAAGAAGAGGGATGTGATTAATACATGAGGGCAAGATGGAGATAGGTATAGTTGATGGCATAAAATCCACTGAAATGGATGGCATAAAATCGGGAATGTGTTAAGATACAATTGATTCTCATTAGGTGAATTAGTTAGTTATGTTCTATGATGTAAACATTGACGTATTGGCTACTGAGCTCTCCTGCTTCTAAGCAAAATACAAGAGTAAGTTCCTACAAGCTTCTGGTCACGTTTTCATCAACTGATCAATAGATAACATTGTTTTATGTGTATTTCTATTTAAAGACACCTTGTTTAATATATGTCATCAGTTCATTAACATGAAACTCATGTCAAACAGCACTGTCACTCGTGCCTGAAAGAAAAATGCATAACATGTATATTTTTCCTTTGAGGCACATCACAGCCTTCTTGTGCCTAGTAACCCTAGGCAGTAACTAGAGCACTAGGTTTGAAAGCCATTTCGGGCAGCAAAATCACCAACAGAAAGTGATTTGGGAATTGTGGGAACTAGATAGGGAGACCCTTGTTTATCGATTGAGAGCTGAAACAAGAAGGCAGAGTGTCACCTCGTTTGACACCTCAGTTGGGAACATGCATGGTGACTGGTTGCAGTTTGGTTCCACTTTGCATCTCCATGATGACAGTGAAATTACTGCAAATATTGACTTGATGATTACAAGTGCATTTTAGGGAGCAGACAGGTTCAAAAATGCAGAATCCAAGGATAATGAAGATCAACCTTACCTATAGACTTTATGTGAGAGAATTACTGTTTCCTGTGCTGTACAAAAAGGGTTTGGAGTAACCCAGTTTTTATTATAGTTGTTTTATCTATTGTTTTTAAGAATGAGATAAGTCTGCACCGTCAAAAATTTAATTTACATTAGCATTTATGAGTGCACTAATGCAATTGATTATCACCCTCGATTTTACTGAAGTTCATAGTAGTGGAATACAAATTTCTCAAGCTATTAAAGAAATAATAATGATACTTAGACTCTTTCTAGTCACTAGAAGGGCATTAAGTGGAAAGCTTTGGGAAGCTTCTATGGGAGCTATGATAAATTTTTGAAGCTTACCTTACTCAGTAGGCTTACATTGTTCTCATTAGAATGTGCTCTGCACTCCCTCGGAATGTTTTATGGTTATAGTGTGTTGTTGGTTCATGCCAAGCTTCTCTGGCCTCACCTCCCATGCAATCAATGATTGGATTAAATATAAATCCAAGGGACCAAATGGAAGCAACCTATATATTTTCTCAGCACCCCAGTAATGAGTGTGTATTCCTGGAAGGATGAAAAGAAATAAACCCAATAGAACTTTGATCTACTTTGGATTCATGTGTTCTTTTCAGATGATGAGTGAAAAAAATTTGTGAATAAGAACATGTGTGAAATCCAGATAATGAATAAAGAAGAACAAAAGAATAAGCACTGTGTGTGTATTAGTGATTTGAAGTTTCTTTTAATTTTTCCAAACTCTCAGTGTTCAGGTCCACAACTTACATTGATGAAGAAACATCATCTAGAGACCAAAAGCATTTACAATATCCTCTTAGTCCTATTAACTAGGAGAAAAAAAAATCAAAGTAAGATCAAAGTATTTGAGATTTTATCTCAATGGTTGTAAGCTGTTGGGATGTTAGTGGAAAGATGAAATGTTATGTGCTGTGGAAATGATGGTTGTGAAATCCACGTGGCAGAAATAGCAGGCAGTTGCTTATTTGACTTTTGGGCTACAGAAACTATTTTTGAAACAGATCTTTCTCAATGTTGCAGATTTCTGTCATCTTCCACAGAGCAGACGTGGATCTAGAGATGGAGAAACTTCTCAAAGTCGCCCTGTTTTCTTTATCTTATTGTCTGGGATAAACTCCCCCCTCCCATATCAGAAAGATGCAAAGGATTGAATTTTAATAACCTCATTTAGAATGTCCTTGAACACTATAGAGGTTGTCATCAACCTTCCAAATACTTCTTGGTTATGAAGAGTATTTCACGATTAGTTTAAAATATATATAAAATATCTAAGAGTTAATTTTGCCTTTTCAGATAAAGAAAAGCAAGTTTAGTGAGATGACTAAGATGAAATGAACTATAAACCTTTCTCATGAGCACTGAGGCTATTAAGAAATATTAAGTACCTTTATGTTGTGACAAAGATATTACTTAGAGGTGTTCCTTAAATCAAGCATGGTATGTTTTAGAAGCTGGATAAAACTTTACAAGTGCAGGATAACCTCTGCTCCTTAAAGTTGGTGCTCATGTTAAGTCATATGCAACTGAAGTGGAAGTTTAAGGCAGTTTAGCGTGGCCCCCATGTACTACAAACATCCCAAAATATGCACGTGAAAGAAAACAAGGAAAGCATTTTTATCCACCTTGTATTTAAGTTCATATTTGTGACCGCTTATTCTTTTTAACTAGTATTAATCTCATAGATTTAATGAATGCTATAGCAGTTAATATTGAATAATCAGCAGATACAGATTTTTTTTCTATCTACTGGTAAAGAAAGAAAATTGAAAATAGAAATGGTTTATTTCTGTGTTTTCTGTAGGCATTCCACCTCCCTTGGAGAGCCAGTAGTAGTGGCAGAAAAACATATCTCACCAGAAAACCTGAATTTCTGTTTGGTTTTAGACATTTTTGTTGCTTTAGCTAAGTCACAAATATTTAACATAGAATGAATTTAATAAGTCCCAAATTAGCTAAACATTTGAATATTAGTTTTACCTTCCATGATACTTATATAATATTCATGACCTTTCAACTGTCACTGTTTTTTTGTTATATATTTTTTTAAGGTGTGATCCTTTTTCCACTGACAGACTGTTTCAATTTCTTGGTAGTGTTTAATTGTTGATTTTTAATGCATACATGCAAATATATAAAAACTTTCAAAGATTAATAACTGATTCTTAACTAAATTCCCAAACAAAAGAGGTCTTTTTTGCCACCTCCCCCGCCTTGTTTTTTAAAGAGACAGTATGCATGCATGCTACGTCGCTTCAGTCGTGTCTGACTCTGCGATCGATCGTATGACTGTAGCCCACCTGACTCCCCTGTCCACGGGGATTTTCGAGGCAAGAACACTGGAGTGGGCTGCCATGCCCTCCTCCAGGGGCTCTTCCTGAACCAGGGATCAAGCCCACGTCTCTTGTGTTTGCTGCGTTGGCAGCTGGGTTCTCTTCCACTAGTGCTACCTATAACATAGTGCAGATGGTGGTTTAGGGTACAGACTTGGATTTGCCTGCCCAGACTCCAGGCCTGCCACTAACCAGTGGAGTAGTTCTAACAAGTTACTAGATACCTCTCTACTTCAGTTTCTTATAAATAAAATGTCTTTGCTTCTTTTCATGAATATGCATTTCTTAACTCTCATTCAATTAGTTTGACCCCCCTAATTAAACATGATACAAAAGAACGATGTGGTTATTGGGGCAAACATACTTGCCATGCAAACCTGTGTATGTGATGTTAATGTAATGCTCTAATCACTTAATTGCAAATACCTGGGGAGAAAGTAAAAGTAGTGACATATCTCCTTTCTTGGGCTCGAAAACACTGCAGATGGTGACCGCAACCATGAAATTAAAAGACGCTTGCTCTTTGGGAGAAAAACTATGACAAACCTAAACAGCGTATTAAAGAGCAGAGACCCCTTTGCCAACGAAGGTGCATATAGTCAAAGCTATGGTTTTTCCAGTAGTCATATACGGAGGTGAATGTTCAACCATATAAAAGGTTGAGTGCTGAAGAACTGATGCTTTCAGATTGTGGTGTTGGAGAAGACTTTTGAGAGCTCCTTGGACTGCAATGAGATCAAACCAGTTAATCCTAAAGGAAATCAACTCTGAATGTTCATTGAAGGACTGATGCTGAAACTGAAGCTCCAATGTGCTTCACCTGATGTGAAGAGCCAGCTCATTGGAAAAGACCCTGATGATGAGGAAGATTGACTGCAGAAGGAGAAGGGGGCAGCAGAGGACGAGGTGTTTGGATGGCATCATTGACTCAGTGGACATGAATTTGAATAAACTCCTGGAGATAGTGAAGGACACGGGAGCCTGGCATGCTGCCGTCTGTGGGGTTGCAAAGAGTCAGACACGACTGAGCAACTGAACAACAATAGCAACAACTAACATTGAGCTTATTTAACTTGTTTCAAAAAATCAAAATTATCCAAAGGCCTGCACAGCAACTACAGTGTAGAAACTGGAGAAAATGGATTAAGGAGAGAAAGTATCAAATGGTAATGCTAAATTTGCCTTTGATTTCAAACTAAAAGAAGTATATAAATAAGAGGAAAAGCTCATCTTTCTATTACTGTGATCTTGTTTTGCCTATCTTTCTTCTATACAAATGTCAAATTAACTGTTTTAAATTTTAGTCCCAGCTTAATGTTCTGTATTCTAGGTTTCTTTCCTTTCATTTCTAGTCTTTTCTTATGCAGTAATCTGAGAAAAGCTATCTGATGTGGGATACATGAGGTGCCAAATCCATCATAATTGCAGAGAAGCCATTGAGTCATCATCTTTTGCTGTGAATGGCTGCATATTGTCTGAACAGATTTTAACACAATATGTATATAAAGTGAGCACCATACTCAGTAACATAATGCAACCGGAGAAAATTCAAAACAAAGAAGCTAAAAGGATCAGAAACACATACTTGGTTTGTGTTTATTTTTGAAATAGAGGATAGCTCCTGTATCAAGACAGACAAATCAGATTTTGTCTTTATAGGGTAGAAATATCAAGTCTAAGAAGAGAGATAATGAAAGAATATAAAGTTCTGAAGGGTATGGATTATGTGAATAGATGTAACTAAATTCCACAATATTGGAATTTCAGTGAGAGAGAAGGAAATGTAGGACCCAAGAAAGCCTGTAAAAGACAAATTTTATAAGAGAATCATAATCCAATAGAATGTATGATCCCAATAAAAAATGAATTAGACCAAAAATTTAAAAGAATCAAAGTTTAGATAAACTCACGAATGATAGATCTAGATATAAATGGCAACAAAGGTGTTTAATTATATTCCTCATCAGTTCATCCTCATTGAGGTTGTTGAATTGTGAATTTACTAAGAATAAGATAGCATGATAACCTTTCAAGGAAATATTGGAAAAGCAGCTCATACTTCGGTCTGTCAGACTTTAAAGTTCATATTTCTGTTTACTTTCTGTTTTAGTGATAAAGGAACCTTATCCTTTAATTAAAAAATAAATTTAAAAATATCTTAAAAAGAACCTTATCCTTTTCTTTCTTAATTTCCAGGTTGGGATAATATGCATCAGCCATATAGTCCATCCATTATGGCATCACTATCAAAAGAATATAAAATTGGAAGGAGAGTATATTTGTCCTAGTTTGGAATTTTCTTATATTACTGTTAAATTTGTATACTTATAGTTGACAAAGTTTCTTGATATCACTTTTTTTTCCTTGTGAATTTGATCTGTTTCCTTGAATAAAATATAATTTTCTGAAGGTATAACTAGTTCTCATGACGACAGAAATGTATCTTTCTGTTATTGAAAAGGACCAGTCATAGTAGAATGAGCTTCCTGTGTCACTAAAATAACACAGTGAAAAAGTACAACTTTGAAGTCAGATAGGCCTAGGGATGCCAAGTTTCTAATATCTCCTAAAGTATGCTATCTAAAGAAAATATGTCTCCTAAAAAGCATGTTATCTAAAGAAAGCTTTAGTGCTTCCTCTACAAAATGAGAGAGGATTATGGATTCCAACACAGTCTGTTGTAAGAGAAAAAGTAGGTCAGGAAGTAGTCGTTACCATCAACATTATCACCATCATCATTCGGTCTCTTTCGAGTGAGAACCTAACTCCATATTCACATCCGTAAACTTGCCATGACCAATGACTGTTAAACCTTTCACTGTCTCGATTTCCTAGCCTTTTCCTCTCCACTACTGGAGTCTGTCTTAGCCCACTTCCTCCAGTACCCAGCCCTAGTAACCCTTCAGTTGGCTGGTACTCTCCACATGTGTACTGATACTGACCCACATGTCTGTGTACTAGCTTTACCCGCCTTACCTAGCTAAAGATCAGATTCAATGATGATCAGTTCTTTGCATACATTCTCAACTTGCCTGCCTCACTCCCCATGCACTTCCCTGCATCCCTCCATGAAACCAGAATTGCCTCAAGTTGGCTCTTCACCAGCTCTGTGCCTGCATTTGCACAGCTCACTGAAACTCTAGAAAAATAGGCTGCAGAATGTCAGTTCAGTTCAGTTCAGTCGCTCAGTTGTGTCCGACTCTTTGCGACCCCATGAACCGCAGCACGCCAGGCCTCCCTGTCCATCACCCACTCCTGGAGTTTACCCAAACTCATGTCCATTGAGTCAGTGATGCCATCCAACCATCTCATCTTCTGTCGTCCCCTTCTCCTCCTGCCTTCAATCTTTCCCAGCATCAGGGTCTTTTTCAATGAGTCAGCTCTTCCCATCAGGTGGCCAAAGTATTGGAGTTTCAGCTTCAGCATCAGTCCTTCCAATGAACACCCAGGACTGATCTCCTTTAGGATGGACTGGTTGGATCTCCTTGCAGTCCAAGGGACTCTCAAGAGTCTTCTCCAACACCACAGTTCAAAAGCATCAGTTCTTTGGCGCTCAGCTTTCTTTACAGTCCAACTCTCACATCCTTACATGACCACTGCAGGATGTACTGGTCTCTTAATTATGATCATAATCTCAGATAGGCCTTTAGCTGCCTGGTAGCCATAGTCTGTATTCTGTTACTCTAATCCAATCTCTCTCCCATTCCATGAGATGATCATTTCTCACTGAATTCTCATTCTTAAAGTCCACTGTCATCTTCTTCTTCATTCTTATTTTTTTTCATTTTTTTCATTTATTTTCATTCTTTTTTTTTAAAGCAGTTTTTATCGGCATATAGTTGATTTACCAAGTTGATTTACCAAGTATAGCAAAGTGATTCAGTTATACATATACATACATATCTATTTTTTTCAGATCCTTTTCCCTTATAGGTTATTATAAAATATTGAGTATAGTTCCTTGTGCTATACAGTAGGTCCTTGTTGGTTATCTATTTTATATATAGTTGAGTGCATATGTTAACCCCAAATTCCTAATTTACTCCTCCCTGCTCCTCCTTCATTCTTTTTTAAAAAAGATATTTATTTATTTGACTGTGTCAGGTGTAGTTGTAGCATGCAGGATCTTTGATCTTTGTTGCAGTGTGCAGGATCTTTAGTTGTGGCCTGTGAACATTTAGTTGACGCTTGTGGGATCTAGTTCCCCGGGACTGAACCCAGGCCCCCTGCATTGGGAGTGTGGAGTCTTAGCCACTGGACAACCAATGAAGTCCTGTCTCCCTCCTTCTTCATCCTTTATCCCAGGTGATAACTTTGATTCTTCATTAAGAAAATTTATGTAATCAGAAGAACTGTCACATGTTTTACTACCACATTTTCCCTGCTGTGTACATCTAAACCTATGTAGTTTACCTTCTTACCTGTACTGTCTGCATCCCAGCTAATGCCAACCCCTTCACTCATGCCCTTCCTCTTTTATCTCTCACTTGTTGAAGGTCACTACGGATGAACTTCCTCTGCCTCCTTCATTGCCAGTAGCGTCTCTTACAACAGGACCATTCCCATAGCACAGAAACATGATCTTTCATCTTCCAACTTGGGGGAACATTCTCTAGACACATATTTTCTGTCAACCACACTCTATTTATTTCCTTCCCTTTAAGTAAAACTTCTTAAAAATGTTGCTGTATTTGGTGTCTCTACTTTCTCTCTTCCTAAACTCTTTGCCCTCACTCTCATCAGTTCTCATTCCCACCACTCATCTGAAGTTGCTAATTTGGAGATCAATCATGACTCCGATGTTATCAGTTTAGTGGTTGTATTTCAGTTCTCATCACACTGGACTTTTCAGCAGTATTTGATATAGTAGTGATTGGTCTTTTATTATAATTTCTTAATTTTACTTGTAAAAGACCACGCCTGTGTTTTTTCTGTTGCTGCCACAAATGGCAGCTCAGTATTTATTCCCTTAAACTCTCAACATTGGAAAGGTCACCTCTTGAATCTTAGTTTCTACATATACTTGCTATGTAGGTGACTCACACTTTCTCATGACTAGAGCTATTAATTTATAAGTTAATGCCTCCTAACTTTATATTTCTAGTCCCAATCTCTCCTGAACTTTAGACCTGTATAGAAAGAATCAACATTTCCACGCAAAAGCCTCATAGGCATTCTCACTTAACCTATCTACATTTGATCTGAAATTCTCCCCCAAACATATTGATGATGCCAAAATGTTTAGAACCATCCTTGACTTCTCTCATTATTTTTTTCTTGATCCCAGTGGGCACATCTTTTGTTCCACCTGCTAAACAAATCCTACATTTGATCACCTCTCACCCCCGCTGTTGCCATTACCTGGTCCAAGGCATGACTGTTTGCGGTTCAGATTATTGTTGTAGCCTGTGATTTGGTGTCCCTGTTTGTGAACATAGCTGATGCTGAAATCCTGTTGTGACCTAAGCCCAGTCTTGTCCCTCCTCTCTGCAGACTTACCCTAAGCTTCCACAGCTTCCCATCTCCCTCTGAATATCCCCTCTCCTCTGATGCTCCCCGGACATCCCTCATTCTCCCTTTTGCTCACTCTGCTCTGGTATGCTGGTCCACCCGCTGTTCCTAGGATATGTCAGCCTCATAGGAACCTGCTTTCACCACAGGTATTCACTCACTCAGCCTTGTCTGACTCTTTGCGACCCCATGGACTGTAGCCCACCAGGCTCCTCTGTCCATGGAACTTTCCAGTCAAGAATACTGGAGTAGGTTGCTATTTCCTCCTCCAGGGGGTCTTCCCGCCCCCAAGGATCAAACCTGCATTTCCTACGTTAGCAGATGTCGGTTTCTTTACCATTGTGCCTGCTGGAAGCCCGCATATACACTTGATCTTAGCCACAAGGCTGAGAAGTGACTCACACCTCTTCTGTAATAAACACCTATTCACCTCAGGGATTTGCATCTATTCTGCCCTTTACCTGGAATTGCATTTTCTTGATGAATATCATTTAAGTATTGCTACACCTATTCCTCTGCTTCATTCAGGTCTTTACTCAAAATTCACCTTCCCAGAGAGGCCATCATCTAGAGCTATCCTAGCTAAAATTTGAACATCACATCCACACAATTTTGTCCTCCATTCTTGCATTATTTTTTTGTTTCTGTAACACTTGTCACAGTCACTTAGTTTTTTTTTTTTATCAGAAAGCTTTCTGTGATGATACAAATGTGCTTTAAATCTGATTATCCAATATATGTTACCTATTAACCACATGTGGGCATTGAACACTAGATATGAAGTTAGTTTGAGAAATGAACTGCATTTTTATTGTTTTTTATTTTAAGTAAAGTTTTAAAAAGCCTTAGTTGACTAATGGCTACTGTTTTGGAACTCCCCCCAGCCAACTATAATGTGAACCTCATAAGAGCAGGGGTTTTTCTGCATTTTGTTCGCTATTATAGCCCCACTGGGTAGCTATGCCCTGGAACATAGTAGGTGCTTAATACTTTGAAAGAATGAACAAATGGATCATTGTCAAAATTATTTAAAATCATAAACTTAGCCATGAGAAAGTGAATTTTCTTCCTGGCTATGGTACTCAATAATGGTGTGATTTTACATTCTCAAAACCCAAATTTCTTTGTTCATGTTTTTTTTTTCTTTCATTTAATTAATATGTATTGAACTATTCTGTGTGCCAGAAATTATTGCTATCCCAAATAAAAAAGACAGTCTTTTAAGCAGTTTGTTATATAGTAGAAAGTGTAATACACTTTCCATAATTAATCTAATTTACTGTGATGTCATAAAGTAAAAATGTTCATCCAGTTAAGACAAGGAGTTTCATCCAGTTAAGACAAAAAAGAAGTAAAAGTTATTAAATCTGTGTGAGACCCCCTAATGACAGAAATATGAACTACTGTGAGTTCAGAGAAAAGACATAAAAGGCAGTCTTAACGGTCAAAGAATAGTTGGTGTAAAGGGAAAAGCAAGACTTCCTGGAGGATAAAATGGATTTGAAATGTTTAGAAAGAATTGGCATTTTAGTATAATGGCAACAGACACTGTATGCAAAACTGATCCCTTCCCATAACATAAAATGTGGAAATGTGAGATATCTGAGTGCAAGGCATTGCATACTATGGCTTTCTGTGCTATTATGAGTTCATGGTATAAATATGCAGAAAATACTCATAAATTCTGCAAACCCTCTGGTACTTTCTATTACAAAATTCTAAAATAATAGTTTTTTCCAACTGTTGTTCCCTGTTTGCATTGATTTAAAAAAAATATCCATTGCTTCTCTTTTTATGTGTATGGGAAGTGTTTTCCTACTTATAGTTAGAGAACATTTTACAAATTCTTCTGTTTTTCATTCCTAAACAGGCATACAGGTTATAAAAACTAACAATGAAAGTTGTAATTGTGGGCATCAAGAGTATATGTATAAATAATGTCTATGTCATGGGATATCCATCTGTATGATTTTAATGCACAGATGCCTCTTCTGTTTTGTGAGCAGGTGTGTACACTTTCCAAGAAAATTTTCAAGCAGAAAAACCTGGAAGACCATAGAAGTGCAAAGCAGCTTCTCTTATATCCTCAGGACTGCTTCTGTGTCCATCTTATGCTAGCGTGAGGATTAGGTGACAGTGGAAGAAAAAGTACAGTTAACATGGCAAAGCAGGATGCCGTTTCCCGTTCCCACCAGCCAGAGGATATATCAGGTGCCTCCCTGAAGGCTGTTTATTGTCATGGCTCAATATCAGCTTTCAGGCATGTACATAGACAAGGAGAGAAGAAAATGCAGTTATTAAATAATGTTGATATTGGCAATATGTTTAAAAAGCACATTTCAAATCTTTCTTGAGGTTAGTCTCTAGGCTTTAATAACAATGAAAAAGAATTTAAAGAGAATTATAATCTAACTGGCTAATCTGATGTATTCTTTCATACTTCCCAGGGAAATATATGTTGTTTTATGTGACAGAATTTATCATAGACTTGCTGGAACTAGTTGGGTGCTTGTATCTGAGAGATTTTTAAGTGGCATATTAATAAATAAAAATAAATAAGTGGGACTGGAATTTAAGACATAAATGGACTCTAATTTAATTATATGGATCATTATAAGCAGTTAATGATGTCATTGGAATATTTTTATTAAAAGTGGATTTAAAGAGATGGTGGGGGGTGGTTTTGTCTTTTAGGTATAATTTCTTTAAAATTGAGTTTTAGGGGAATTTTCTACATGTGAGCAAAACAATGACAGAAAGTCCTACACAAGGTTTTTGGTTGTAAAATAAAGATGATAATAGAACGTTTTTAGTTTATGATAATATCAGTAAATTAGATAAATTATGGAAAGTGTAGTATACTTCCTACTATGTCACAAATTGCTTTAAAATGGTGTCTATTGAAATTCCATGGCCAAAGGATAATAATATATCCCCCAAAATATTGTTGAATAGATGCTTTTCCTTAAGAACACCTCCGTATCTAATCACAGAGATATAAGGAATCATTCTTTGCTCATATTTATAACTAAGTAAGCCTCTTCCCTGGTGGCTCAGTGGTAAAGCATCTGCCTGCAGTGCAGGAGACCCAGGTTCGATCCCTCGGTTGGGATGATGCCCTGGAGAAGGGCATGGCTATCCACTCCAGTATTCTTGCCTGGAGCATCCCATGCACAGAGGGGCCTGGTGGGCTACAGTCCACGGGGTCGCAGAGTCAGACTACCACTACTTCTATAACTAAACTAGTAGAATGGTGCTGTTGGGTTCTTAATGTCGTATTATAAGCGCAGGTTATCATTAAACTGGTAAACATTGAACACCTAAAATCCACTTCCAACTCCATGTAATTTAATGTTTTTGCAAGAAACATTTCATGCTTTTAATTATAATTACATGAGTTCGTAGACCTTTACAAAGTGAAAGAAGGTTTTCTTCACTCTAGTGCTGATTTACCTTACAAATAAAAAGCAGATGAAGAAATTTATGCGTTTTCTAAACGCTACCCGGAGAGTAACAGTGGTAGGCTGAGGACATCTGCTACAGACTTCCAGGCTTTTGTGGCACCATTTTCATTTTTTAAGGATTACTTCTCTTTGTTAGGTCAGACTCTATCTTTCCTATGAAAAATGGTAATAACGTTCTTCCATTAGAAATAACTTCTCTTGGTCAAACTATTTTCATCACCAAAAAACGTTTTACAGATTTAAAATAATTTCTGTGCTGCTTAATTACTCAGTGATATGTCAGATGTGTTTTGAAAATTATCCTGAAGAAGTGTCAGCTATATAGCGATTATTATTATCCTACTTGGTGAATAATAAATGCTTTTACTTTTCAATATGTTTAAGTCTTTCAAAAAGAATATGAGCTGTTATTCCATCACCTTCCTTAGTATTATTTGATCAAGCTACTCATTTTTTGTTCTCTTAATCATCTCTCATAAATCAGTGCCTTAGCCTTTTAGACATTTCACTTGTTTCTCCCTGAACTACCTCCTACGTGTTCTTATTATTGTAATTTATTTCATGAGTGTTGACAGTTTATTTGGCACTGTTCAGAACAAAACATCTTTCTTTTCAGAGAGGTGACTCAAATTGCCAATTGTGTCTAGTGTGGTCTCAGCAGACCACAGAAAGAATGGACTGAACCATCCCAATAAAGTTCCAGTTATGAGAAAAGGATCAAAGCCATTAGTTAATGGGCAGAGTTCAGAAGCATTTTTCATCTCAGTCTAATCTTTCCCCCGACTGTGTTTAAAGTTATCTCAGTTATAGTGAGAAATGAGTACATGTGGCTGATTTGGGTTGCCTTGGACCTGCAGATTACCAGAATCTGATTCCAGTAGCATTCATGTAGCAAATACAAGCAACTTGAAACTTCTGGGAAGGCCTTCAGAATATAAAGAATAGCTATTTTTAATCGGCCAAAGTGTGAGTTTTAATCCGTATTTTAAACTGGCTTGAAAGGAGAATATTTAAAGTTTTTAGGTATAGATTGAGAGACATATTAAATATATGGTTTTTATTAATAAGTGTATGTTCCTGTTCAAAAGATAGAAAGGAGAGAAAAGGTAGGGGAAAAAGGAAGGAGGAGAATATAATGATTTCAGAAATTATGTTTGTTCTCACTAATCTCTGCTTTTCAGTTTGATATTGAATTACATGGTCTAAGTCTTATTAGCCAATTTCTGATCCACTAGATTTTAACAACCCTCTTAATAGTGAGCAGGTTAGTAAACCACATTGAAAATTAAAAGCATGCTGAATTGGGCATCGGGAAACCTGACTTCTAGTCTAGTCTCTTCCATCTTCAGACTCTCAGAGTGGCTTGCTCTGACTCTGTCTCATTTATCCTAAGACCTAGTACCCTCAGTTCAAACTCACCACTCAATAAGCATTACTTACATCTCTTAAAAAAAAAAAATGGGGAACTTCATGCGATACAGTATTTAGAAATAAGATTATCCAGAGATTCGTATTTTATGGCCAATGCATAAATGGATCAAAATAGAGATGTGAAGAGTCACCTCAAATAATAAGAAAGACCCTCTAGGCTGCAATAGTAATCACAGTAAATTCTTTTGTTCACCTAGATAAGAATGATACTCCAAATGAGTGGTCATGAGGCAGAACTTGCTAATACCCATCCAAACACTGTCCAATGGTGAGGGAACTTTAGCCAGGTGATTCTGAGTTTTACACTTTTGTTAGCAAGATCATTGAAAATGTGAGGTGGATATACATGTTGTGTTGAGAAGGGATGTGAGTGCGTATTTGAGTAGAGCTGGGTGTTTAGACATGGAAAGATGACTTAACCCCCGTGATGACTTCTCTGGTCTCCATTGGCTGAGTGTGGAGAGGTGGGTAATGACAGAGAAAGTGCTATGTGAAATCCTGCATGCTCAGTTGCTCAGTCGGGTCTGACTCTTTGTGACCCCACGGACTGTAGCCCACCAGGCTCCTCTGTCCATGGGATATTCCTGGCAGGAATACTGGAGTGGGTTGCCGTTTCCTCCTCCAAAGTATCTTCCCAACCCAGGGACTGAACCCTTGTCTCCTGTGGTTCCACCATCTTGACCGGCATTGGCAGGGGGATTCTTTACCACTGAGCCACCTGGTGAACCCAAAGCTGAATTATTAGAAAAGCATAGAGCAGCACTGGGACACTATTGAGATTACATTTGCAGTTTGAGATCACAAAATTTAAAGGCACCAGTCAACATAGTTTTATGATTTTTCTACACCAGTTTTCAGGTCTTTAGTAAAATAAGTATGGGAAAGGGAATCTTCCTGAGTTCATCCTGAGTTAGGTATTTTCCAGATAAACGTTATGGAGGAAGGAGTAAATGAGCCAAGGATGTCTTGAAGGAGTTTTTCTAAGAATTAACCATCCAGTTTAAATTCCACAAGGGAAAGAAGTGTAGGAGAACTGGATAAATGTTGGAGATTGGAGAGGGAAGCAATAGCATCTATGGACTAGAACCTTGATGAGACTGGAAATTGTTGATAGTGAGGATAAGAGCAAGTAAAATGAAAGGTCCAAGTTGGTGAAAGTGATGTTTATACTGGAACTAGAGGGAAGGAAGTGTCTTGGTTGATGATATATTCCAGTTTATGACCATTCATTGGTTGCATCACTCAGGTAGAATTCAACCCAAAAAGAGAAACAAAGCCAAAAGGTCAGGGGAAATAAATAAAAAGGTCAAGAAACTACATAGCTAAATGTGTATTGATGTCCCTAAGAAAGGTGATGGCAGTGAAGTAAAGTTTGACTCTTTGCCAGGAGCCAGCCATGAATGTGAGTGGGAGAGACCCAGGTGCCAATAGAAAATAGCAAGAAAGAGTTGGGAGAGCATGCTATTACTTGATGGAAATAGCTTCAAAGAAGCACAGAGATTTATCAAAGAAAGAGCAAAGGTTGATAGGGAGTTTAAAAGATGATAGAAAACTGGGAGAACATGTATGCCACCTCCTGGCCCTAAGTACTTGGGTGGGAGATAAAATGCTTTCCGATTGAAAGGGCATCTAGGGAAGTTAGTTTCTTAATGGAGCAGCCATGGCACTGAAAAAAGAAAAAACAAGAAAAATCAAATAAACCATAGAATGTGAATTCTATAGTGCACAGTAGAAAGGTAAAGAAAAGAGAGTATTGTGTGATAGATTTGATGGAGCAGCAGGGCTATGAAAGATCACTTCTAGGGTGATCAGAATGAACAAGTATTTGATGCAAATGGGACTAGGGCCAGCTAGAAGAGTGATGGCATTACTCAATTTTAGTTCTCTGTTCCTAAATATTTCCTTCTGTGACACGAAGGCATCCACTGTATATTCTCCTCTTAGCAATACACACAAAATGTCCCTGATGGCTATCACCTTGTATTTATGCAGCATTCAACAGTCTATCAAAATAAGTGATAATAGCTTGAACTAGCATGGCAAACAGTCAGTATGAGTTTGTCCACAGGCGATGAGTGTGCTCTTAAATTACTGATGAAAATAGTATTTGAATTTATAAGACACAGAACATATCCTCAAACAATGTTCTAGATTATGAATGCCGCACTGTGAAACCTATGGGATGATATTCAGCCATGTTCCCCCTGAAGGGACCCACATTTCTTTATATTGTGTTGTACTTTATCCAGGAAAGTAAAAACCTGGAAATTCTGAAAATGTAGCAACTTCTGAAATAAGGAAATATTAAATAATAAGAGTTCTGCTTAGATATTTGTCTGAGATTATTTTTCCAGTTTGTCTAAACTTTTGCTTTATAGTTCATTTTTGTAACTTAAAAAACTGTGAAGTACTTTTCCACTTCAGATTGTTAGTGGTGTCATTAAGTTGGGTGAAAGTCATGCCCCATATATGTCATCACTCGCTACTTAACTCATTCTCATTAATCATGCCTGTGTGTGGCTTGGATAATTAAGTTCATAATTATCCAGTTTTCCCCTTGAAGTCATTTTTTTTCCCCTAGTGTTGAGCTTCCTGTTAAAATCTATACAATTTCAGTATACCCCTAGGAGATGAGGTTACCTATTGGTATTATAACTCATATGTTGATTACTAGACAGGTCAAGTGGTTCTTCCTTCCCTTTTTCCGTCATCTCTTTCTGACTTCTTACTTCATGTGAGTCTTCTGTGACAATAAATAAATAATTGTCTGGAAAAATGGTGTCTTCATTTTCTTTCTGTCTCTCTCACATGTCTTTCTATTAAATGTCATTTTCTGATTCCCATATCATTATTCACTCAACATTTTCCTTCCTCTCTTTTGACTATAATTTTACAGCCTTAATTCTTTAATTATCTGTGAAAACTAAAATTTTATGACTCATCTTTCTCTACAAAAAGCCCAGATTTTTTCTTTTTTCTTCCTCTTTATGTGAAAGAGCTTTATAGTTGAAGGTTTTACTAATCACATGCCTTTATGGTTTTTAAAATGATCAGGCAAAAAAGTGATGAGTCCTCACTTTGTTAACCAATTTGTCTCATTCATTTTTCAGGTAAACCAAGTTGTTATTTCTCATTTAAACTTGGCTGGATCAAAGTAGGCATCTGAAGACAGAAAGACAGTTCAGGAGAAGCTAAACACAGCTTTCAAATAGCAGATAAGATAGCTGACTTTGATATCTGGGTAATGCTATCCAGTTGTCTACTTCTGTGAAGTAAAGTGAAGTGAAAGTCGCTCAGTCGTATCTGACTCTTTGCAACCCCATGGACTAAGTCCATGGAATTCTCTGGGCCAGAATACTGGAGCGGGTAGCCTTTCCCTTTTACAGGGGATCTTCCCAACCCAGGGATTGAACCTAGGTCTCCCGCATTGTGGGCAGATTCTTCACCAGCTGAGCCACAAGGGAAGCCCTACTTCTGTGCGTACAGTTAAAAGTAGGTCTGGGAATTGATTATTTCTTTAAAGTTATTGATAATCATTGAAGTGTTGTAGTAGGTGAACTGCCAGCTTTCACATTTGCAAGTAAACTGCAATGTCTACACAGAGGTCAGTTGTGACCCAACTACTTGTGAGAATCTAGACTGATTTTTTAGAACAGAGAATCTCAACCATTAGTTCCACATTTACCAGGAATGATCGAAGCCTTACCCTGCAGGATCCACATAGCTTACTGCTACCACAGTTCAGTTCAGTTGCTCAGTCATGTACAACTCTTTGCGACCCCATGGACTGCAGCAGTCCAGGCCCCCTGTCCATCACCAACTCCCGGAGTTTACCCAACTCATGTCCATTAAGTCAGTGATGCCATCCAGCCATCTCATCCTCTGTCATCCCCTTCTCCTCCTGCCTTCAATCTTTCCCAGCATCAGGGTCTTTTTCAATTAGTCAGCTCTTCCCATCAGGTGGCCAAAGTATTGGAGTTTCAGCTTCAGCATCAGTCCTTCCAATGAACACTCAGGACTGATCTCCTTTAGGATGGACTGGTTGGATCTCCTTGCAGTCCAAGGGACTCTCAAGAGTCTTCTCCAACACCACAGTTCAAAAGCACCAATTCTTCAGTGCTCAGCTTTCTTCACAGTCCAACTCTCACATCCATACATGACCACTGGAAAAACCATAGCCTTGACTAGACGAACCTTTGTTGACAAAGTAATGTCTCTGCTATTTAATATGCTATCTAGGTTGGTCATAACTTTCCTACCAAGGAGTAAGCATCTTTTAATTTCATAGCTGCAATCACCATCTGCAGTGATTTTGGAGCCCAGAAAAATAAAGTCAGCCACTGTTTCCACTGTTTCCCCATCTATTCGCCGTGAAGTGATGGGACTGGATGCCATGATCTTAGTTTTCTGAATGTTGAGCTTTCAGCTCAACTGGGCTAAAACACTGGGCTCTCTAAAATTAGAAATAGCTGAGAAACACAGATCCAAAAATTATAATTTTTTTCTCTATTTTCTGTGCTAGTATATAAATATAGTTAAATGTGAGAATTGAGTGTGTTAGCTTATATATATATATATATATATATTTACTTTATATATATATTTATTTACTTTACTAATATATATATATATATATATATATATATATATATATATATATATTAGACTCACTGTTATGTAGTTGCAACTGAATAAAATATTGGTAGGGCTTCCTAGGTGGCTCAGTGGTAAAGAATCTGCCTGCCAATGCAGGAGTTGCGGGTTCAGTCCCTGCATTGGGAAGATAGTCTGGAGAAGGAAATGACAACACACTCCAGGATTCTTGCCTGGAGAATCCCATGGACAGAGGACTCTGGCGGGTTACAATCCATGGGGTCTCTAATGAGGCGGACAAACTTAGCAACTAAACAACCACAAAATATTGGTAAAGCAAAAAGCACTATTATTTAATAAACCAAGTAAATCACAAGAAAGCACAAAGAATGACTTTACTAAGGAGCACTTGGTTGATATCCATATTTTAGACAACATTTTTCCTGCGTATCTGGACCAAGTCCATATATTTTATGCTTTCTTTTATTTATTAAGGGATGTATTCAGATTCCAGGCGGCATTTTTGAGCTCAGCAACTCGCTCTTGAGTTACATGCTTCTCAGAGTGGAATGGTTTAGTAGTCTTCTATTTCACTGTTATATGATTCTGTTAATAGAGCCAAGGAGTTTTCATGCTCTGACATCTCTTTACCACTTATGCTTGTCTACAGCAGTGTTTATCCACCCATCCTTCCTACGCAGAGTCCAAGACCCATAGAGAGCTTTTTAATAGATTATAAACAAAACGGGAGGAAAACCTATCACTGCACAAAATAAAAAGCAGAGTTTTTTTTGTTTTTTGTTTTCTTTGACGACAAAGGCCCATATAATCAAAGCTATGGTCTTTCCAGTAGTCATGTATGGATGTGAGAGTTTAACCATAAAAAAGGCTGAGGGCTGAAGAATTGATGCTTTTGAACTGTGGTGTTGGAGAAGACTCTTGAAAGTCACTTGGACTGCAAGGAGATCAAAGCAGTCCATCCTAAAGGAAATCAACTCAGAATATTTATTGGAATGACTGATGTGGAAACTGAAGCTTCAATACTTTGACCACTTGATGGGAAAAGCCAACTCACTTGAAAAGACCCTAATGCTGGGAAAGATTGAGGGCAGGAGAAGAAGGGGATGACAGGGGACGAGATGGTTGAATGGTAAAATTGGCACAGTGAGCATGAGTTGAGCAAGCTCTGGGAGATGCTAAAGCACAGAAAAGCTTGTCATGCTGCAGTCCAAGGGCATTGCAAAGAGTTGGACTCGACTAAGCAACTGAACACCACCACCACAAAATAAAAAAACATGAAAGTGTAATCTAAAGGAAATAAGTTGATTAAATTTCTGCTGGACAGGTCCTTTATATCTTTATGCCTTATGTCTTTGAGGGGGAAGGGGAACTGATCTAATTCCTTTAATATAATAGTTAATAACACATGCATGCCTGCTGCACGCTAAGTTGCTCAGTCATGTCCGACTCTTTGGAACCCTGTGGACTGTAGACAGCCAGACTCCTCCATCTAATGGAATTCTCCAGGCAAGAATACTGGAGTGGTTTGTCATGCCCTCCTCCAGGGAATCTTCCTGACCCAGGGATCGAACCCACATCTCTTGAGTCTCCTGCATTGGCCGGCAAGTTCTTGATCACTAGTGTCACCTGGGAAGCCCTAATAATGCATGTTGTGAGTTAAATGCAAAATTATTCAAGCTCTAGCATGTTTAGATATTTTATTCTTATGTATGTCCAAGACTTATGAGGCAAATAAGAATCTACCCTTAAGTCTTTTTCAGAAAACTTCAAATTAAGTGACAAAAACTATAATATTTTATATTTGTGTGACATTTTAAAATTTCTAACATTCTTTAATATGTATTACCTCGTTTGAATTTTGAACAATGTTTGAGTTTGGGGAAGGATATGATCATCATTTTCTAGGTTACTGAACTGAAGTTTAAAAGGTTAAATGACTGGCCAAAGATCAGAAGACTAGTCATAGGAACGCAAGCCTCGTAGCCCCAAGCTTCGTGCTTTGAAGTCTTTCGCATCAGGATAAGAATCCCAGACATGTCTCATTACCTTTTATCTCAACTTTTTCCAATCCTTGAGTTCATCGGCTAAGCACTTTAGATTTTTTAAAAACTACGTTTTTGTCTTTAGTCCACTGTTGGTTAGCCATGTGACCCTCATGTTAGGCACCTGAACTCTCTAAACCTGACTTCTTATTCTGTCCATTGTCCATATGCATAGTCAGTGATGTCCAACTCTGCACCCCTATGGACTGTAGCCTGCAAGTCTCCTCTGTCTATAGGATTTTCCTTTTTCCATCCAATATCCAGTGATATTTACGCATGACAGATTGTCGTGAGAAGTCAAATGGAACAAAGACTCAAGATCTTCATACACTGAAAAGGTGCTGCTATGTAAATATACATATATTAGAGAAAGGCCGTAGCAGCATGTAGTATACTTTAAAATGTTACTTATTTGTGTTCCTATGTAGCAATATAATGGTTCTTAAATTTTTATGGATTCCTAAGGAAATAAGCCAAAGCAGGTATATGAAAGGGTGCAGTGCACAAGAGGAGGACCATCTATTACTAAAGTCTGTTGTTTGGTTTTTTAACTGGCTTGTCTTTTTACCCTTGCCTTTCTCAGGGACTTTCAACCTCTTCCTTTCTTTATTAATTTTCTCAAATACTCAATGTTCTTATTTTTCCACTACTTTATAAGGAATTTACTAAAAGTTGAACTGACATTCCGTACTGGTTCCTCCCTTTGTCATCAGCCCATTCACTCCGTTGAAGTGACTGCATGCTTGAGCAAGAGCCAGTGAGACTCCTAGCCTGGTCAGCGCTGCTGCTGCTAAGTCACCTGTGCGGCCCCATAGACGGCAGCCCACCAGGCTCCCCGTCCCTGGGATTCTCCAGGCAAGGACACTGGAGTGGGCTGCCATTTCCTTCTCCAATGCCTGAAAGTGAAAAGTGACAGTGAAGTTGCTCAGCCTTAACCCCTCCTGCCAATATATACTCTGCAAAAGAGAGGGTGTTAGATGAAGAGTTGATTTCTGGAAGAATCGAGGTGTTTTTTTAACAGCTTTGTTGCAGCGTGCAGTGTATTTGTGCCTTCCCCGGCCGCCCCGGGCGCTGCCTGCGGGCTTGCTTTGGTTGCGCCGCGCAGAGGCCACCGCCCGTCGCGGTCGCTGCCGCACTTCTCCGCACGCGGCGTGACTCTAGTCCGCGGTCTCGGTAGCTGCGGGACTGCGGCTTCGCTGCTCCACGGCTCACAGGGTCTCTCTGGACCGGGGGTCAACCTGTGCCCCTGCGCCGGCAGGCGGATTCTTAGCCACTAGACCACGAGGGAAGTCCCAAAGTACGCAGTTTATTCTCACTAGAATGTGAAAGATAGCTCTGAGATTGCGAAGCACAAGAAGGGAACCGGGAGATGAGCAAGCGTATTTAAGTGACAGTCTTACACCCTTCATGTGCAGATGCTGGGGGTCCTCTCAATTCTAACCTGACTTTCTGGCTAGAGAGGGAATTCACAATAACCTCTAACCTGAGAGATTCAGGGAAGAATCACAGATATTCCTAAGATTTCCTTAAGTTGATGATGTGGAGGTGGAGACTTTGACAGTTCAGATTGTTGTAGCTATTTTATTTCTGTGATTAGATATTATTCAAAAGTTATATTTGGAAGAAAAATTAACAGATTAAGAAAAATTGTTTCCTGAGATTTATAGCCATACATTTTTTAAATCCTCACATATTGCTATAAATTCATACATTCCTTTCTAGTTTTTTAAAATTCAGCTAGAAGTTTCCTTTTCTCGGATACCAATAATAAAACCCAGTACATTTCCTGTATAATTAAATCATCTTGAAAAGAATTTAGAGCATGATATAAAAGTGAAAGCAGAATTGTCTTTTATAGCCCATGAATATATTTTGAATGGTCTCTGTGTGGTTTGTGATTTAGGTGGCAAACAGCTAAGGTATAAATAGTATACCACTACAAGGTTCCTGAAAAGTCATTTTGACTTGAAACATATTTAATTTCTACCTCAGAAACATAGTTTTTATAATGGAAGAAATGTTTTTGCTACTGAGAAACCTAAATAATCTTCTCATCACAAGCCTAACATGCTATATCCTTCTTGAAGTTGGTGTCTTTCATTGGATTATTTTAATGTGTTCTGGCTGAAGAATATCAATATCATTCTTCAGCTGAAAGGTGGTTCCAGTAATGCCTGACGTCTAAGCATCATTTGTAATACAAATGATGGGGAGCCTGTGTGTTAATGGCCACTAATTTATTTTGAATTTATGATGCATAGCGGCCATTAGAAGTAAGTTGCTTTACATCAGTTCATGGGGATTAAGAGTTCTCTTTGTGGTGGGCTTTATTTCTTGATGTCACATCAGAAAATATGCCCATTTTAAAATGGAAAAAAAAAAAAGGAACACATTTGCAATAAAGTGGGATTAAGTGAGAAGTATACCAGTTCCATATAATGGTTCTCATATATCATGCACATCACTGTGCATTATCATAGGTAACCATGAGGGTATTTTTAAAGGAGATACTCTGTGGCCCTACTGGTTTTCCATTATATTCAAACATAAATTTAACATGAAATTTCCAGTGGGTTTTTTGAGTGCCGTTTCTTCATATTTATTTATCACAGAATATTTCAAAGTAAGTAAAATGTTAATTTCATGTAATGGAGGTTACCATATATTTAAATACATACCAACATTAGAGTAAAATTAAACTCTCAAGTAACACTTATCAAGTATAAATACTACCCTATGCTTGGTACTATAGGAAGACAGAAGCAAATGCATGCATTTGACCTTCAAAGAGATTATCATCTATAGGAAATAACAAGATTTGAATAGGAAAATATATTTTAAGGCATGATTTTAATTAAGAACTCATGAAAGAAGGTGGTGAGATTTAGTCCTACATTTGATAGTAGATAGTGTCAGTGGCTGGAAACGTGAGAGCAAGGTCCCAAGGACAGACTATCATAGACGTGGTGGGGTTTAAGCTGAGTCTTTAAAGGAAGAGCAAAACATGAGTAAAAATTAGAGGTGAGAGAAGAATAAGAAGCAGATAATGAATCATGAAAGAATGTAAAAAGCAAAGTGGGAGATTGTGAAGTTGAAGACAGGCAACATGATGGATGAGCCATATCTCATTTTTAGGTATTTAGCCTTTATTCTGAAGCTGATAGGCAGCCAGTTAACAGTTTCAAGAAGAAAGCCCATGATCAATAATAAGCTTTTTGAAAGATGACTTCTGGTCAAATGATTAATATACTTCCCATTCTGAATCTAAGCTCATATTTCTGTATGTTTACAGTTACTCCTTTGTTTTTTTTTATATTATTTTCTACTTTATGTCTAGGATTTTTAAAAAAATCTTTAAAAATTAAAATATACTGCAAACACCTTCTCTTTCCTTGGAGCATTGTGATGTTTGCTTCTGGAAACCAATGTCTGCATCTCATATATCCACTCAGTTCTCTTTTTGGGGATCTTCACTGCAGGTGTTGTTGCTACAAGTTGTCTACAATAGTTTCTGGAACTTGTTGACTTCTCGTTCAGAACATACACCATTTATTTGTTAAAGAAAGGATTTTATTCATTCATTCATTTACATTTGCTTTGTGAACACTAATATGGCTGGATCCATTCATAGGGGTTCTGTGTACGTGTGTGTTAGACGCTCAGTTGCGTCTGACTCTCTGCGATCCCATGGACTGTGGGTTGGCAGGCTCCTCCGTCCATGGGATTCTTCAGGCAAGAATACTGGAGTAGGTTGCCATTCTCTTCTCCAGGGGATCTTCCCGACACAGGGATTGAACCCAATCTCCTGCATCGCAGGCAGATTCTTTACTGTCTGAGCCATCAGGGAAGTCCCATAGAGGTTCTGCTGCTGCTGCTGCTAAGTTGCTTCAGTCGTGTCTGACCCTGTGTGACCCCACAGACGGCAGCCCACCAGGCTCCCCCATCCCTGGGATTCTCCAGGCAAGAACACTGGAGTGGGCTGCCATTTCCTTCTCCAATGCATGAGAGTGAAAAGTGAAAGTGAAGTCGCTCAGTCGTGTCCGACTCTTCACCATCCCATGGACTGCAGCCCACCAGGCTCCTCCGTCCATGGGATTTTCGAGGCATAGAGGTTCTAGATAGCACCAAAACATAAAATGTCTCAACATAGGTTTTTTTGGATAGTATTGTCTCTTAGATTAGCAGCAATGTTACACAGATTTAGAAAGTATATGCCCTATAATTAATTATAAATAATGAGATTTAAAACTATTCTTACACTTAAAAATTGTATTGTGAATTAGTAAGTGTGTGTGAGAGTCTGTGTGTGTGTGTGTGTGTGTGTAAATGATAGTTTGTATAAAGAGGTTAAATATAAGCCAAATACAAAGACATGTCTAGACAATGTCATATATTATCTAAATTTCCATGAAGCTTGGAACAGCAATAAACCTTTGTCAACTTAAAGTTCTCATTTAATTTATGAATGCGTGTAATGCAATAAATTTGCATGCCACTTATTTCAGGAAACCTGTAAAACAAGTTACTAAACAAAATACCCAATTCCTCAAAATAAAATTGAATAACAGCTTCTCAGTCAGACAAGTGATTGAATCAAATATTTTTGTTATAATTACTTTTGGCATTTCCAAAACTGTCCTGTATTATACCATAATATTTAAGAAAAAAAAATAATCTATTTTCCTACAGGTTTATCTGCTGGAATGCTTTCAGCATAAACACTCAATAGGCTTCCACACTACCTAAATGGGTTTCCCCAGTGGCACAGTGGTAAAGAACCTGCTTGCAATGCACTCCTGTGGGTTCCAAGCCTGGGTCAGGAAGATCCCCTGGAGGCCGGCATGGCAACCCACTCCAGTATTCTTGCCCGAAGAATTCCATGGGCAGAGGAGCTTGGCAGGCTACGGTCCATAAGGTTGCAGAGTCTGAAGTGACTGAGCAGGCACGCACGCACGCACTGCCTAAACATATCACTTTATTCATAAGAATTTTGAAATACAGAATGAATAGAGAATAGCATCATCAGGGTTCCAAGTTCACTGTGACGCCCTTGAAACCGCTAGCTTCTGGGCTTCGGCCTCAGGCCAGCTCTCCTTCTGTTCACGAGAAGACTGCTGTAGTTGAAGCACACGGATGCAAATGCGATACCATTTAGGGATTTCTTGGTAACTGTTTAGAAGCAGAGGAAAACAGTGCCCAGAAATCCCTAATAGGTTTCCACTCTTTGGCCAGAATTGTGTCATAGCACATTCAATGGAGAAGGGAATGAGATTACCATGACTGGCTCTTTTAGTAAATCTCACCACAGTGTAGAGTTTATTTCTCTGAGCATGTGGCTGCACAGCGAGAAACAGATTCTTCCAAGGAATCCGTGTTCTCTCAAGAGAGGAAGTAGGAGAAAATAAAAGTACAATCAGTAACCAATAGTGTTAACCAAGGGAGGACTCAGTTAAATATTAGTTATGATTTCTCTGATGATGCCTGTATACTCTGGAATAAGTCAGTCAGTCAGTCAGTTCAGTCGCTCAGTTGTGTCCGACTCTTTGCGACCCCATGAATCGCAGCACGCCAGGCCTCCCTGTCCATCACCAACTCCCGGAGTTTACTCAGACTCATGCCCATCGAGTCGGTGATGCCATCCAGCCATCTCATCCTCTGTTGTCCCCTTCTCCTCCTGCCCCCAATCCCTCCCAGCATCAGGGTCTTTTCCAATGAGTCAACTCTTCTCATGAGGTGGCCAAAGTATTGGAGTTTCAGCTTCAGCATCAGTTCTTCCAGTAAACACCCAGGACTGATCTCCTTTAGGATGGACTGGTTGGATCTCCTTGCAGTCCAAGGGACTCTCAAGAGTCTTCTCCAACACCACAGTTCAAAAGCATCAATTCTCCGGTGCTCAGCTTTCTTCACAGTCCAACTCTCACATCTATGCATGACCACTGGATAAACCATAGCCTTGACCAGACGGACCTTTGTTGGCAAAGTAATGTCTCTGCTTTTTAATATGCTATCTAGGTTGGTCGTAACTTTCCTTGCAAGGAGTAAGCGTCTTTTAATTTCATGACTGCAGTCACCATCTGCATTGATTTTGGAGCCCCCAAAAATAGTCTGACACTGTTTCCATGGTCTCCCCATCTATTTGCCATGAAGTGATGGGACCAGATGCCATGATCTTAGTTTTCTGAATGTTAAGCTTTAAGCCAACTTTTTCACTCTCCTCTTTCACTTTCATCAAGAGGCTTTTTAGTTCCTCTTCACTTTCTGCCATAAGGGTGGCGTCATCTGCATATCTGAGGTTATTGATATTTCTCCCAGCAATCTTGATTCCAGCTTGTGCTTCTTCCAGCCCAGCATTTTGCATGATGTACTCTGCATATAAGTTAAATAAGCAGGGTGACAATATACAGCCTTGACATACTCCTTTTCCTATTTGGAACCAGTCTATTGTTCCATGTCCAGTTCTCACTGTTGCTTCCTGACCTGCACGCAGTTTCCCCACGAGGCAGGTCAGGTGATCTGGTATTCCAAATCCTTCAAAATTTTCCACAGTTTATTGCGATCCACACAGTCGAAGGCTTTGGCATAGTTAATAAAGCAGAAATAGATGTTTTTCTGGAACTCTCTGGCTTTTTCGATGATCAAGCAGATATTGTAGATGATACTAATTATTATTACTTGGTGTTACTTTATAGTACGCTAGAACTTACATAAAATATGCACAAAGAATACCAGGGGCACATCCTCTTGGTACTATGTAGCTTGGATTGATGATACAAACACATCTGTGTCTGTAGTAGACAGTGATAGGGCCATTGGAGCAGGTGGTTCTCATACCTTCAGTTAGGACTTTTTTGATCACTTAAAACTAATTGTTATTCATAAACAAATCACTTTTAAAGAGAAGAGTTAGATGAATGGTGATGATACACACATCTCTAAAATGACCTTTAATCTGGCATATGTGTTGTATTTGTTTCCTATATGATTTAGGTAAGAAAGAAACCCAATAGGTTAAATATCCTCTTAAAATCTTGTCTGCTATGATAAATCCCGAAATCATGCAAATGTAGTGATGGTGGCATTATATGAAGATCCTAGGTACTTCCCTCTTGCTCCAGTGGTTAAGACTCTATGCTTCTAATGCGGTGACACAGGTTCAATCCCTGGTCAGAGAAGATCCCACAAGCTGCACAGTGAGGCCAAAAAGGAAGAACGAAAGAAAGAAAATCCTAGATGAACTTAGAAAACAATTTCTAATTAAATTAAAAAATTACTGTCTCCTATATGAAATATATTTATCCTATACCTAAATAAATTATAAATATATTATACCACTGGCCTCCAAGAGCTGAAATTCTAGTGATTAAAACAAAGATGCAAATAGATATGTCACAAAGTAGAATATCAATACTATCTTTTAAGAGGGATAGGAACCAAGTAGTGTAGTAATTAAAACTTTAGGGCTTACATTATATAGATGTATTCATGAAATGCATTCTGGCAGTGTTATTTAAAACTAATTTTTAAGACTAGAGGGAGGGAAAGACGGACTTCACATACTATCTTGCGCACAATTAGAATTATGAGGGAAAAATATCCAAGAGCAGAAATGTATTTTAGTATCCTTTGGAAATGACCATACTGTTTCTCAGTTGCCTGAAACAGATAGAAATCTTCACTATACAAACTGAATATTCCTGACAGGCTAGTGGAAATATATACATGTATACTTTTTAGGATACATTCTGAATTGCATATTCACATTTAAAAATCCTATTGAGTTAGACTATTCCAACTTTAGTTAAGTTTAAAAAATTGGAAATATGTCAGAATCACTTTAAATGTTTTATAGTTAGATCACACTGAGGTAATTCTTCAAATGAAGTAAGCTTTCAATTTAGAGGAAAGGAAGGTATTTAGTAGATGTTAAATACTTTTTATGAGATGATGTTCATGGATTTTATAAAAATTTTAATAGGAATTGAATTTTTCTATCATTGAATTAGTTGGTACATCTTCAGTTCAGTTCAGTTCTGTCGCTCAGTCATGTCCAACTCTTTGTAACCCTCATGAGGTGCAGCACACCAGGCCTCCCTGTCCATCACCAACTCCCGGAGTTGACTCAAACTCACGCCCATCGAGTCGGTGATGCCATCCAATCATCTCATCCTCAGTCATCCCCTTCTCCTCCTGCCTTCAATCTTTTCCAGCATCAGAGTCTTTTCAAATGAGTCAGCTCTTCCCATCAGGTGGTGGGATATCTTAGACTGCAAATATGTAAAAGGTCAATGTCAGTTTATGTAGAAAGTGGCTTAGAGTTGAAATTCTCTAATGAGTCAGCTCTTCACAACAGGTTACCAAAGTATTGGAACTTCAGCTTCAGCATCAATCCTTCCAATAAATATTCAAGATTGATTTCCTTTAGGATTGACTGGTTTGATCCCTTTGCAGTCCAAGGGACTCTCAAGAGTCTTCTCCAACACCAGAAAATATGTGCAATGTTATGAACTTCGTCCATAATTCTTCAGGCACTCTGTCTACCAGTTCTAATCCCTTGAATTTGTTACCTCCACTGTATAATCATAAGGGATTTGATTTATGTCATACTTGAGTGGCCTAATGGTTTTCTCTACTTTCTTCAATTTAAGCCTGAATTTTGCAATAACAAGCTCATAATCTGAGCCACAGTCAGCTCCAGGTTTTGTTTTTACTGCCTATTTAGAGCTTCTCCATCTTTGGCTACAAAGTCAGGACAGAGGGGCAAAAAATAGGAGCGTGCCCTTCCCTTTACGGAGACCAGATAAATCCCTGTATCACTTCTTCTCTTGAAGAACTCAGTCACGTGGCCATAGCTACCAGAAAGGCAGCGATAGTCTTCTATGATGGGGGGCACAATCGACTGTGCGCCCTTATAGAATGTGAAAGAAAAAAAGAAAAGATGAAGGGCAGAGTAGCCGGCCAACACATCAGGGCTCTTAGGGATAAGAGGAAACGAGATGTTGGGAGAAATCATAACACATGGGCCTTGTTCATTCTTCCTAGTGCTGAGGCAGTAGGTTTGGGTTGAAACTGGGCCTTCTGTTATTTATTGATATGATTTATTTAGCTGCACTGGGTCTTAGTTGTAGCATGCAGAATCTTCCATTTTCCCAGGAACATATAGGTTCTTTCGTTGCAGCCTGTGGGATCTAGTTCCCTGAAGAGGTATCGAACCCCGGCCCCCTCCATTAGGAGCATGGCGTCTTAGCCGCTGGACTAGCAGAGAGATCCCTGAAACTGGGCCTTCTGATTAAAAACCAAACCAACCCTAGAGCTGCTCCAAGTATAGTCTTCATGATGGAGGATCTCAGCTCTAAGCCTCCAACCCCTTTTTTGGTTTCTATGACTACTCAAACCATTCTTTTAAAACTTTTGTGTACCATCTTATGGGTTTTCTTGATGGTTGGGCAGTAAAGAGTCTGCCTGCAATGCAGGAGAACGGGATTTGATCGCTATGTTGGGGAGATCCCCTAGAGAAAGGAGTGGCTTCCCACTCCTGTATTCTTGTCTGGAGAATTCCATGGACAGAAGAGCCTGGTGGGCTAAAAATCCTAGTTGAGTGTTGTGTGGATACATAATGAATCTCTTCAGCTAATGTACGATTCATCTTGTGTAGAACTAGCTGAGCTCTATCTAGTCAAACTGGGACAGTTATCATTGAGCAGTGTACTCCTTGAAGATGATTTACCTGTGTGACATTTTTATCTTCATCCTTCATAAGGGCAAATGCAATAACTGCTTCCTAATTATCAGGAACTCTTTCCTCATGTTTTTTCACTGACCCCAAATGAAAGGAGATCACATGGAGAGAGAAATCAGGTGGACTTTCAGTCCCAAATTCGTGCAGGAATAAACCTCAGGTATACTGATAAGTAGTGAATGAAGAAGATCTTACCCTCTACTCAAATGAAAATAGCAACAATTTTATATTCCAAAAAATTCCTTTGAAAAATCTTTCAAATTTAGAAAGCCTCCATAAGTAAGAAAAATACTGTCATAGCAAACACAGATAAATTTCTGTAATTGCAAACAACTTTTTCCTAGTCCTGCATTAGTGCTTTTTGTCATTTGACTTGACAGGATACCACATATACAAATTTGAAATAAAGCAAATGAAAAATAAATTATAGCAGTTTATCATTTCTTCTGTTAGTGTTTATGCTATGCATAAAAATTTTATAGAACTCAAATTGATAGTCAATCCCAATTCATGGTTTTAGATTGATCAAATATATTTTATGAAATGTTCAACACATAACATACTCTCCGAATTGTCTCACATTTATCATGTACTCATGCAATATTCAAAGGAAATATAAATAAGCACTGTTTACAGAACAGAATAACAATATACCAGAGAATAGACCAGTTCACATATTCATGTTTGTATGTTACATACTTTAAAAAAAATAACAGAAATCTGTGTTTAAAACAATATACAAAATTTGAAGTTAACAGTAAGAGAGATGCAGTAGTTTTATTGAGTTTGTAAGAACACTTTTGATGATTAGCTAGAAAGATTTGAAAGACTTAAAAATGCCATTTTAATTAAAAAAAAAACTTTTTATTTTGTATTGAGGTATAGCTGGTTAACAATGTTGTGATAATTTCAGATGGACAGCAAAGGGACTCAGCCATGCATATACACGTATCCATTCTTCCCCAGTACACTCCCTTCTCATCCAGGCCTCCACATAACACTGAGGAGAGTTCCACGTGCTATACAGTAGGTCCTTGTTGGTTATCCACTTTAAATGTAGCAGTGTGTGCATGTCCACCCCAGACTCTCTGTCTGTTTCCCGCATCCTTCCCCCATGCCCTGCAACCAAAAATTTGTTCTGAGTCTATGAGTCTGTTGCTGTTTTGTAAGTCCATTTGTATCATTTTTTAGATTCCATATATAAGGGATGTCATAATGATATTTCTCCTTCTCTGCCTGACTTACTTCACTCAGTATGATCTTCCCTAGGTACATCCAGGTTGCTGCAAATGGCAGCATTTCATTCTTTTTAATGGTTGAGTAATATTCCGTTGTATATATGTATCACATCTTATTTATCCATGCCTCTGCTGATGGGCATTTTGGTTGCTTCCATGTTCCGACTATTGTAAATAGTGGTGCCATGAGTATTAGGATGCGTGTATCCTCTTGAACCATGTTTTTCTCTGGATATATGCTCAGGAGTGGCATTGCAGGGCCAGGTGGTAGCTTTTTTTTTAGCTTTTTAGTTTTCCCATACTGTTCTTTATAGTGGCTATAGCAGTAAACATTCCCATCAACAGTGTAGGAGTGGTCCCTTCTCTATATCCTCTGCAGCATTTATTGTTTGTGGATTTTTTTTTTTTTGATGATAATCATTTTGACTGGTGTGAGGTGGTATCTCATTGTAGTTTGGGTTTGCATTTCTGTAATTGGGCTTCCCTGGGGCTCCATGGTAAAAGGTCCACCTGTAATGCAGGAGTTGCAGGTTTGATCCCTGGATTGGGAAGATCCCCTGGAGAAGGAAATGGCCACCCACTTCAGTATTCTTGCCTGGAAAGTCCCATAAACAGAGGAGCCTGGCGGCCTGCAGTCCATGGGGTCACAAAAGAGTTGGACACAACTTAGCGACTAAACCACAATAATTAGTGATTCAACATTGTCTTTTTCATGACTGTTATTTACTAAAATGAAAGAAAGTAAAATGAGAATATCACCAGAGAAAAGTATGTTGTACCAAGTGTGGAGGAAGTGAGGTCCACACTTCCAAGAGTCCTCTCCCAATAAAATCACAAAGGATGGGCTTAATTCCTTCAGCAATGAGTTGTGACAACACGTGTGAAGTGAGGTCTACAGAAAGTTCCTTAGAGACTCAGTGCTTAAGATTTCTGTTGGGTTGTTCAACTGACATTCCCCATCTGGCATGTACCAAAATTCCAGACTCCCAGAAGGAAAGCAGGCGTGCCGCATAAATGGCATTGTTTGTAAACACAATGCGGGTATAGTAAGCCGCTCATATCTGTTAGGGAGTGCTGGGAACATTTCTGAAATCCATGTTCCCAGATGCCAGCCAGGAGCCAATCTTGAAAGCAGGCTTTCGTGAGGATGGCAGCCTTAGCTCTGCTATGTTAACTATTTTCTGCACAATAGTTAAAAGCACAAGTTTTATAATCAGATGATCCTGGGCTCATATCCACATCCTACCATGAATATTGATGTTGACCTTGAAAAAGTAATCTGAACACTGCACATCTCAGTTTTATCAACTGTTAATAGCTTTAATTAGGCAATTAGTTATTTAGGCCATGATTATCATATGCAATAATGCATGTAGAATTCTCAGCATGTTTCCTACAAAGAGTAATCATTTGATAAATGTTGATGAATAATAATAGTATCCTGGGTCAGGAAGATCCCCTGGAGAAGGGAATGGCTACCCACTCCGGTATTCTTGCCTGGAGAATTCCATGGACAGAGGAGCCTGGTGGGCTACAGTCCGTGGGGTCTCAGAGTCAGACACGAAGGAGCGAGTAAACTGCTGTTACCACATGGCGGTTACCTTAGGACAGGTTGTATGAAGAATCAAAGCAATCGAATGGACAGCAAGTATTTTGTTCACGTGTGTGTTACCAACTCTAAGTGCAGCAGGAATTCTAAGAATAGGCAAATGCTGTAATTTATAAGAACCCACAAAAACTTCCTCGCTAGAATTAATATTCTTTTGCTGAGCGTTATGGAGCCTCAACCGTAAAAGACAGAAGTAGCTTTTAGAAGAGAAAGAAATAGCTGAACAATGGGGATAATATTTTGATCCTTACTTTACTCCCTGATGAAGTCCTCCTTTGCAGCTTCATAGCTAGCATGAAAGTGGCCATTGTATGTGACGCTAAAAGTTCTGAGATAGATTGGAAAGCTGGATCAGAAGATAAGTGACTAGATGAGTCTGATTTAGTGTAATCTGATATTTTTGTGTATGTTTTTAGAAAAATATTATTCTTGCATGCTATTTCTTTTAACTGCTTGACAAATAGAATAAAGCATTCTGATGAACAATACCTTTGCTCTACCAAGATATAGACTCAGATATAAATCTCTCAGCAGGTAGATTTTATTTTTTTGACATAACTAGTGATTAAGAACTATGATTACTGCACTGGGAGGACCCAGAGGAGTCGGGTGGAGAGGGAGGTGGGAAGGGGGATCGGGATGGGGAATACGTGTAACTCTATGGCTGATTCATGTCAATGTATGACAAAACCCACTGAAATGTTGTGAAGTAATTAGCCTCCAACTAATTTAAAAAAAAAGAAAAGAAAAAAAAAGAACTATGATTACTTAAAAAACACATGCTGAGTAAAAACTTTCGGCATGATTGAATTAATAAATAAATGAATGAATGTACTCAATATAATTAGGCCTAAGATTCCTCAACAAGGGACACCTGTGAGGCTAGTTCATGTTTAACAAAAATCATGTACAATCAGAATTTATTTTCTTGAAACTTTTTTCTTGTTATTGTAATAAACCAAGTTGCTTATAAGGTTGCTTTATACTTTATAAGGTTGCTAGAAAAAATTATAATTGTGTGAGCATATTCTTTACACGATGTCATTTAACTAAGTTATATAATTTAAAGTTATTTGTTAAAATTAGAACTCTCATTGCATCTTGATGAATGCCACTATAGAATTTATCAAAGCCCGCCCCCGAAAAAAGTGCTGACACTCCTAAGTATTTTCTTTAGTGGTTACCTTTAATCAGTCACAGTAATAGGAAATAGTCTTCATATGGTTATCCCCCTCTATAGATATAATTATTTCCCATATGTTGCAAATGAGGCTTTGATTCATAGATTGTTTTCAAATTTAAATTTATACTATTTAGGCAAACATTTATAAAACATAGTAATCAATTACCCATTTGTTAGGTATCCAGGCATCACATATAAAACAGAATATGTAGTATCAGTGAAACTGGGAAGAAATCATTGTTATTAGTCCAAGTATTGATAAGTACCTCTGATAATCTAGTATCTATCAAAGCATCCATCACAGTTTTTAAAATAACTTGATTATTTCTTCCTCTGGAACATAATGCATTGAAGATTATAGTTGTGTTTTGCTACGTTATCTTTGGTGTCTGTCGAGTGACTTTATACTAGGAGCTCAAGAAATGCTGCACTGAACTGATCTGAGTTGAATTGAACTGAATTGATTATTTAAAAAAAGGAATCCACACCTAAAATCAGTAATTAATCAAGTTAATCAATTGATGCTGACTCGCACCTTCTCATAAAGTCTATTTGAATTTAACTGTATGCTTTTATTTAAAGCATTCATTTCTTAAACACTATATATGTTATAATAAATACTTATATTTTATATATTATATATAAAATTTCTTCAGGTGAGTTTTTCCATATTAGGGACAGAATTCTATTCTTTTCACATTATCTTGTACAATTTTCATTATTTCCCCCTCCAACCCTGTTAATCTTACTGTTGTTGTTTAGTGGCTAAGTCATGTCCAACTCTTTTGCAACCCCATGTGTTGTAGCCCACCAGGCTTCTCTGTCCATGAGATTTCCTAGGCAAGAATTCTGGAGTGGGTAACCATTTCCTTCTGCAGGAAATCTTCCCAACCCAAGGACTGAATCCAATGCAGGAGTCTGCACTGCAGGCAGATTCTTTACTGCTGAGTCAGCTGGGGAGCCAATTGATCTTATAGAGCTATCTTATATATGGCCTTTTTTAGTTTTAGTTTGTTTGGTATTAAACGCAAAATGTGGTGTTCTGTTTTCGAGTTCTTTTTATAAAATTTTGTGTTATTACCAATATCCTTTCAAAAGATATTGTGGAGTAATATTTAATACTATTTGGCCATGAGTATTTATATTTAGGCATAAGAATAAAAATACTAAGTATAGCTATGTGATAGAGTGACTAAGATAGGGGGTGTGTGTGTGTGTATTGCTTAGTCATATCCGACTCCTTGCAACCCCATAGACTGTAGCCCACCAGGCCCCTCTGCCCATGAGATTCTCCAGGCACAAACACTGGAGTGGGTTGCCATTTCCCTCTCCAAAAGGAACTATAGAAAGAAAGAAAGTGAAGTCGCTCAGTCGTGTCTGACTCGTTGTGACCCCGTGGACTGTAGCTTCCCAGGCTCCTCCATCCATGGGATTTTCAGCTAAAGCTATATTGATAATTGAATCGCAGTGTGTTTTAAATACCATCCGTGTAGAAGTTCTCAAATGTCATGTAACTTTTCAAAGCTTTAGTGTTAACTAAAAATCATTTAGTTTTTCTAGGCTAAATATTGGGCTGAGAATTCTGATCTAATATGTTTTCCTCGTAATAGAACAATTAGTTTCAGATGAAATATAACTTTAAGCTAAAAAGAAATGTCAAAGCAAATGATTTACATTTGGACAGGTCTTATAAAGAGGTATAGACTGTCATTGAATCTAAGATTGTTAAGTTGCAACACTATTTTATAAAGCACCACTAAAGAAAGAAATTCTGCACATTAAAATAAGACCCAACTCTTCTAATATTTAGAATTTTTATTTCCAAAAGAGTTTTTTAAACATAAACATAAATTATTTTAATCATTTTGGTCACTACTGAATATTTTATATGCACACAGACATACACATACATTAGAAAATGTGCATAAAATACATTGCATGAGGCATTCCTAAAACATCATCCTATTCACTATCTAGCTCTTCAAAACTGATTTTTGAGTCAGAGTGTTCAGTGTACCTGTTTCCCACACTACGATTGTTCCTTTTTGGTGAGGTGCCTGTCTTAATAGAGAGAGCCTCCATTTTCTCTGACTGTTCCATCTACGCTGCTACACCCATTCTAAAAGTTTTGATGATGGTACTTCCTTGACGTTACCAGAAAGTTTCAGCAGAAGCTTTTTCAGACAACAATAGATTCATATTACTTTTTCAAATGGTCTTATTGAAATGTGTGGGAATCATCATTGTCTAACCAAGCCATAGAAATAATAACCTAATAATTCCAACTGAGATATTTCAAATCCTGAAAAAAAGATGCTATTAAAGTGCTGCAATCTATATGCCAACAAATTTGGAAAATGTAGCAGTGGCCACAAGACTGGAAAAGGTCAGTTTTCATTCCAATCCCAAAGAAAGGCAATGCCAAGGAATGTACAAACTACCATACAATTGCACTCATCTCACACGCTAGCAAAGTAATGCTCAAAATTCTCCAAGCCAGTCTTCAACAGTACATGAACCATGAACTTCCAGATGTTCAATCTGGATTTAGAAAAGGCAGAGGAACCAGAGATCAGATTGCCAACACCTGCTGGATCATCAAAACAGAAAGAGAATTCCAGAAAAACATCTACTTCTGCTTTATTGACTATGCCAAAGCCTTTGACTGTGTAGATCACAACAAACTGTGGAAAATTCAAGAGATGGGGATACCAGACCACATTACCTGCCTCCTGAGAAATCTGTATGCAAGTCAAGAAGCAACAGTTAGAACTGGACATGGAACAACAGACTGGTTCCATATTGGGAAAGGAGTATGTCAAGGCTGTATGTTGTCATCCTCCTTATTTAACTTATATGCAGAGTACATCATGCGAAATGCGGGACTGGATGAAGCACAAGCTGGAATCAAGATTGCCGGGAGAAATATCAATAACCTCAGATATGCAGATGACACCACCCTTATGGCAGACAGTAAAGAGGAACTAAAGAGCCTCTCCATGAAAGTGGAAGAAGAGAGTGAAAAAGTTGTCTTAAAACTCAGCATTCAAAAAACTAAGATCATGGCATCTGGTCCCATCATTTCAAGGCAAATAGATGGGGAAACAATGGAAACAGTGACAGACTTTATTTTCTTGGGCTCCAAAATCACTGCAGATGGTGACTGCAACCATGAAATTAAAAGACACTTACTCCTCAGAAGAAAACCTATGACAAAACTAGATAGTATATTTAAAAGCAGAGACATTACTTTGTTAACAAAGGTCCATATAGTCAAAGATATGTTTTTCCAGTAGTCGTGTATGGATGTAAGAGTTGGACCATAAAGAAAGCTGAGCGCTGAAGAATTGATGCTTTTGAACTGTGGTGTTGGAGGAGACTCTTGAGAGTCCCTTGGACAGCAAGGAGACCAAATCAGTCGATCGTAAAGGAGATCAGTCCTGAATATTCATTGGAAGGACTGATGCTGAAGCTAAAGCTCCAATACTTTGGCTACCTGATGTGAACTCAATTGAAAAGACCCTGATGCTGGGAAAGATTGAAGGTGAGAGAAGGGAATGACAGAGGATGAGATGGTTGGATGGCATCACTGACTTGATGGCCATGAGTTTGAGTAAGCTCCAGGAGTTGGTGATGGACAGGGAAGCCTGGCATGTTGCTGTTCATGGAGTCGCAAAGAGTCAGACATGATTGAGTGACCAAACTGAAATGAGTTCAAACATACCTAAGGCATGACAGCAACATTACTACCCTTGGTGGCCCCCTGATGAACAGGGATTGTTAAGAGACTGTCAGTATAAGAATCCTCTTTTCTAATATAATGAGATATGTTAACAGTTAGGGTCTTAAAATAAAAAAACATGGTATTAAAAAGTCACAGTGGGGTATATAAAAAGAAAAAAAAGTCAGCTTCAATTAAGGCCATATATATGTGTGCCCAAATATACATTATTCCAGAAAATAAAATTCTAACAGATAGATCATTTACATAATCCTTAAATTTTTATTAAATACATTTATCTGCATTTATTAAGGTATTTAGGGCTTCCCCAGTGACTCAGCATTAAAGAATCTGCCTGCCAATACAGGAGACCTGGGTTTGACCCCTGGGTCAGGAAAATCCCCTGGAGAAGGAAATGGCACCAACATTCTTGCTTGGGAAATCCCATGGACGGTGGGACCTGGTGTACTGCAGTCTATGGGGGATGCAAAAGAGTCAGATACGACTTAGAGATGAACAACAACGGGCTTAGCTATGTCTAATTGAAAAGCTTTTCTGTCAGAAGTTGAATTAATATGGTCCTACCAAACTTAATGTTAAACAGTTCTAATTTATTATTTTATGTGCTTGTAGATATATGGGTAAGATAACCAGTCAAATGGATTAGAAAGTATTGAAAAGTTTTCATGTTGTTCTACATGAACTAATACTTTTCTTTGATCATTCAAATGTGCTTTCTCAACTTTCAAAATTAACAAATGTTATAAATAAATAAAGAACCCAGCCACTGAATATTTCTTAACGTCTTCTCTATCTCAGGTCCCATAAGTAGCGTTTTGGTGAATAAATATGGTAGCCGGCCAGTGGTGATGGTAGGAGGTTTGTTATGCTGTTTGGGGATGGTCTCGGCCTCTTATAGCACCAACGTGGTAGAGCTTTACCTCACAATGGGATTCATTTGCGGTAAGTGAAGCTTTGTTTTCAGCTTATTTTCTTCTTAACAATTCTGCTGTTTGCAAAGTTCTGTCAGAAGCATGAGCAACAGAACATTCTTATTTCCTTTGATTTTCTTTTTTTATATCAGATGCTGTATACTTTAAAGGATTCTCATCTGGTATATTAAACTCCTGGCTATAGGCTGACCAATCAAACTAATTTCAAGAATTGGAAAAAGCAAGTTATCAGACATGTTATGTGCTATGATATAAATGTCAAAAAGAAAACTTCTTTGGTTTGTTTTTACTGTTTCAACATTTAATCTTCAGGCCATGAAGGTGATATTGTGGACATAGACTCTCTGGCATATAAATAGCTTCATTAAAAAAAATTGCTTTTATTACTTATTACTATTAGTGTCTGACTGATCACTCATAATAGGGTAAAAATGGTGTCAAAAAGATGTTTCCTGGATTCACTGATTAGCTTTAACAATAGAATTGTTGCCTGTCTTCTGATTAGTGGTAGAGCTCTGCATGAGCCTCCCTACCTTTTCTTACTAAAGGATTCTATTTAAAAGCTTTGAAAGACACATTTGCCACTAAACACAAATATTTTAAAATGAGTTCCTGTCATTAGGTTATAGTTGTTTCTTAAGCATTTCTGTAGATTCTAGTTTACCTGAATATGCACATTTGGAAAATATGATCTTTATTAACTTCAACAGCAAATTTCATGACACAAATTTACACTCAAAGTTTTAGAAAAATTAGACTTCAGTATATAAAGAAATTTAATTATTTCCTTTTGCTCACAGATAAAAAGGCAAATATATATATTTTTTTACTTTAGGTCAGTCAGACCTTGCATTAATGCATCATCTGATTGAAAAATGAGATGTATTAAAGCCTACAATAATAGTGATGTTAAAATATGGACAACTCTTCTTTTTTGACTTTGTAAGACATCTTTAACGTTTTAAATGAGAATCTTCTTATATCTAAGAATTGTCATGGTGGAGAGAATACCGTTTCCTTTGTGAAGAAATCCTAGGTACAGCTGACCTTGAACAATATGGATTTGTACTGCGGGGGTTTACTCTAGTACCCAGTCCGTGGTTGGTTGAATCCTAAGGTGAGCTGGCTATAAATGATACATAGATTTTCAGCTGTGTAGAGGGTGAGCCTTAAACCCCACATTGTTCAAGGGTCAGCCATATTTCATTTGGCCATAGAATTCAGGCTGGGCCCACAAAGTCATGTATTAGGAAAAAGATGGTTTTGATGTTACTGTATCATAAATATCAATTGTATTTTATGTTATTCTAACTTCAGTTCCATTTATTTGAGTCTTAAAGGCCCTGGTGCTTCTTGTCAACCATTAAAAATAACTATAAGAGATTTATCTTAAGTCATTATCAGCCAATACTTCTTCGTATTTGAAATCATTCAGGTCTAGCTTTTAAACCTAACTCAGCACATATTAGCTGTGTAATTGTGGATAAATACCCTCCTTATGCCTCCATCTCTTTGTCTTTAAAATGGAAAAATGATAGCTCTTTCCTTTTGGAGGAAAAGGAAATATGTAGGATGAACCATATATTCATTTGTAAAAATGAACCATATGTTCATTTGAACCATATATTCAATGAACTATATATTCATTCATTTGTAAAAAAAATGAATATATGATACTTTACAGAGTATCCAGCATTTTGTCACTTTTAAATAAATACTAGCATGTAATAATCATCATCACAGCATCATTATATATCATCTTGGAGCTGTAGACCTCACTTGATTTTAGCAAAACCCTTTTTTGTTCTTGTTGAGGGAACTGGAATTTAAGAAGTCTAAATATTTTGCCCAGTACTACACATAAGTAAGTAGTTGAGGCAGACTTAGATCTTTCATTTCAAATGCCATGCTCCTTTTACCATGCCAGGTAGGAAATAGATGAGCACAAACTCCCAAGGAGAACTTGCATTAACACGGGAAAGCAAAATTCCAGGTGACAAAATGGGGGCAAGGGAGGAAGATGGAATAATGTAAAGAAATTTGAACCTCAAAACACAATTCCTGGGAATTTGAGTTCTTCCTCTTACAAGCTGCTGACAATAGTTTCATTACTTAGACACTGGATCTATTGATAATTACACTCATTCTGCATATCACACAAGTATGGCTGAAGTAGAATCAGAGAGCATACTACCCTGTCATTCTCCAAAGCTGATTACTGGTTCCTTCATATCAGTTTTTTTGGAATTCAATTCAGTTCAGTGCAGTTCAGTCACCCAGTCCTGTCCGACTCTTTGCAACCCCATGAGCTGCACGCCTCCCTGTCCAGCACCAACTCCCAGAGTCTACTGAAATTCATGTGCACTGAGTCGGTGATGCCATCCAACCATTTCATCCTCTGTCGTCCCCTTCTCCTCCTGCCCCCCAATCCCTCCCAGCATCAGGGTCTTTTCCAATGAGTCAGCTCTTCCCATCAGGTGGCCAAAGTATTGGAGTTTCAGCTTCAGCATCAGTCCTTCCAATGAACACCCAGGACTGATCTCCTTTAGGATGGACTGGTTGGATCTCCTTGCAGTCCAACGGACTCTCAAGAGTCTTCTCCAACACCACAGTTCAAAAGCATCAATTCTTCAGCGCTCAACTTTCTTCACAGTCCAACTCTCACATCCATACATGACCACTGGAAAAACCACAGCCTTGACTAGACAGACCTTTGGTGACAAAGTAATGTCTCTGCCTTTTAATATGCTGTCTAGGTTGGTCATCACTTTCTTTCCAAGGAGTAAGGGTCCTTTAATTTCATGGCTGCAATCACCATTTGCAGTGATTTTGGAGCCCCCCAAAATAAAGTCAGCCACTGTTTCCACTGTTTCCCATCTATTTGCCATGAAGTGATGGGACCGGATGCCATGATCTTAGTTTTCTGAATGTTGAACTTTAAGCCAACTTTTTCACTCTCCTCTTTCACTTTTATCAAGAAGCTCTTTAGTTCTTCTTCACTTTCTGCCATAAGGGTGGTGTCATCTGCATATCTGAGGTTATTGATATTTCTCCCGGCAATCTTGGTTCCAGCTTGTGCTTCTTCCAGCCCAGCGTTTCTCATGATGTACTCTGCATATAAGTTAAATAAGCAGGGTGACAATATACAGCCTTGACGTACTCCTTTTCCTATTTGGAACCAGTCTGTTGGTCCATGTCCAGTTCTAACTGTTGCTTCCTGACCTGAATACAGGTTTCTAGGGAGCAGATTGGTGGCCTGATATTCCCATCTCTTTCAGAATTTTCCACAGTTTATTGTGATCCACACAGTCAAAGGCTTTGGCATAGTCAATAAAGCAGAAGTAGATGTTTTTCTGGAGTTCTCTTGCTTTTTCTATGATCCAATGGATGTTGGAAATTTGATCTTTGGTTCCTCTGTCTTTTCTAAAACCAGCTTGAACATCTGGAAGTTCACGGTTCACGTATTGCTGAAGCCTGGCTTGGAGAATTTTGAGCATTACTTTACTAGCATGTGAGATGAGATGAATGCACTTGTGTGGTATTTTGAACATTCTTTGGGATTGCCTTTCTTTGGGATTGGAATGAAAACTGACCTTTTCCAGTCCTGTGGCCACTGCTGAGTTTTCCAAATTTGCTGACATATTGAGTGAAGCACTTTCACAGCATCATCTTTTAGGATTTGAAATAGCTCAACTGGAATTCTATCACCTCCACTAGCTTTGTTTGTAGTGATGCTTCCTAAGGCTCACTTGAATTCACAGTCCATGGTGTCTGGCTCTAGGTGAGTGATCACACCATTGTGATTATCTAGGTCATGAAGATCTTTTTTGTACAGTTCTGTGTATTCTTGCCACCTCTTCTTAATATCTTCTGCTTCTGTTAGGTCCATGCCATAGCTGTCCTTTATTGAGCCCATTTTTGAATGAAATGTTTCCTTGGTATCTCTAACTGTCTTGAAGAGATCTCTAGTCTTTCCTATTCTATTGTTTTCCTCTATTTCTTTGCATTGATCTCTGAGGAAGGCTTTCTTATGTCTCCTTGCTATTCTTTGGAACTCTGCATTGACATGGGTATATCTTTCCTTTTCTTCTTTGCTTTTTGCTTTTCTTCTTTGCACAGCGATTTGTAAGGCCTCCTCAGACAGCCATTTTTTTCTTTTTTGCATTTCTTTTTCTTGGGGATGGTCTTGATCCCTGCCTCCTATTCAATGTCATGAACCTTCATCCATAGTTCATCAGGCTCTCTGTCTATCAGATCTAGTCCCTTAAGTCTATTTGTCGCTTCCACTGTATAATCATAAGGGATTTGATTTAGGTTGTACCTGAATGGTCTAGTGGTTTTCTTTTCTTCAATTTTAAGTCTGAATTTGGCAATAAGCAGTTCATGCTCTGAGCCACAGTCAGCTGCTGGTCTTGTTTATGCTGACTATATAGAGCTTCTCCATCTTTGGCTGCAAAGAGTACAATCAATCTGAATACTATTACAAATATTAAATACAAATATTTGTATTAGAGGTTTGCATTAAGTATTTATACTCAGAACCCAGTGCCCTGGAATCTAAATACTTAACCAATTTGCAATATTGTCTCAAATTTGCATAAATTGGTAAATGCCAAAGAATTCCTACTTCTATAGATCTATAAAACAGTTGAATCATGTATAGGCTAAAGGGGAAAGAGAGGTAGTTTGTATAAATCACTTGTATTTACTTTTTAAACAAACATTCATATCTGTTGCCAAATAGTACCTTGATGAGCTATAAGAAGTAATTCATTTCTCAAAAGCAAAACTCAACACTGTCAAGGTGTCCCTAGATGGCAGAAACATTTGATCCATATAAACAATCAGCTTAAAGTTATTTTTTAGTTAATACACATTCACCTCTATAGTCATGAAATGTGGAATGTGAGGAATGAAGAACATGAAATTAATGGCATGAATTGATTACTCTTTTTTATTATTTACATAGCTTTGAAAGAAATAACTACAGGAGATCTAGGATTATTTATTAACCACAACCTTTTTAATCTGTTCAGTCTATTCTGTACTGGAAATAAAGTATTCATGTTTTAAACACACTCTTGCCCTCAAGGAAGATATCTATTCTCTGCATGTGTATATAATGAGAGAGATTAGAGAGATTAATTTATTTGTGGAATTAAGTGATTATAACTAAGAACCAATGAACTGTGTTCCAATTTCAACCTATTTTCTGATTGTTGCAACATTAGAAGCTCTTGGTTTTATTTTTGTGTCTTAAAAGGAAAGGATTATGAAACAGTCATGCATCTCAGATGTCTGGTTATGAGACCCTCTGTTTTTGTGCCATCTTATTGACAATATGTAATTTTTTAAATTTTTTATTTACTGTGGGCTGTTGCCTTTTCATTCTGCCACCTCCACTTGAATGTACATTTTGACAAGTGAGTTCTTTTGTGAGTGACATAATGCGTTTGTTTCTTCCTTTTGTTTTGTTCTTTTTAGGTTTAGGTCTAGCCTTCAACCTGCAACCTGCCTTAACCATCGTGGGCAAATACTTCTACAAGAAGCGGCCCGTAGCGAATGGGCTTGCAATGGCAGGAAGTCCTGTTTTCCTAAGCACCTTGGCCCCTTTCAATCAGTTCCTCTTTAACACTTACGGCTGGAAGGGAAGCTTCATGATTTTGGGAGGTTTGCTGTTGAACTGCTGTGTGGCTGGGGCCCTTATGAGACCTGTTGAACCCAAAGCAAGTACTGAGTCTAAAAATAAGGTTGGTGTAAGAGAAACTGATTCCAGTATGGAAAAAAGACCAAAAAAGTTATCAATTTGGGAAAAAATTAATAAGTATTTAGATTTCTCCCTTTTTAAGCATAGGGGATTTCTGATATACTTATCTGGAAATGTCATTATGTTTCTGGGATTCTTCGCCCCCGTTATATTCTTGGCTCCATATGCTAAAGACAAAGGAATCGATGAGTATTCTGCAGCTTTCTTGCTCTCTGTTATGGCTTTTGTTGATATGTTTGCCAGACCTTCTGTAGGACTTATTGCCAATTCCAAATTAATCCGACCCCGAATCCAGTACTTCTTCAGTTTTGCAGTGATGTTCACTGGAATCTGTCATCTCTTATGCCCCTTGGCTGAGGACTACACAAGCCTGGTGGTGTATGCTGTATTTTTTGGCCTTGGATTTGGGAGTGTTAGCAGTGTCCTCTTTGAAACTCTCATGGATCTTGTTGGTGCTCAAAGATTTTCCAGTGCTGTGGGACTCGTCACAGTTGTGGAGTGCTGTCCTGTCCTCCTTGGGCCTCCTCTTGCTGGTAAGAATATTTATCAACAAAGAAAGCAAATAGCATAAAATTAATATCCATTAGCTGAGACTTTCTTTGTAGTGTAAAATGTGGTTTGTAATAATAGATACTAATACCCTAAAAGACTGTAGATGTATTAATTTTAGCCTTATTGTGTATTTTTAATTTCCTAAATAGTCTATTTTAGACAAAAATTTCATTTATAGCCTGGTATTATGAACTTGAGAATTTAAATTAGACTGATACTTAGCATGATTTGCAGATTTTTACCTATATCGACTTTTAATGTTAAAAATATATCATAAAAATAAAATACCACTTTATCGTTGGTAAACAGATTTCTCTTGTTTTTTTAAAATAAGTCAAAAATTTAAAGTAATGCTCTCGAAAGGTTAAAATTTGTTTTTCTATTGGAGTATACTGGTTATATTAATATAGAACTTGTTACATGCTTAAGGAAGGAATACGTTTATAATATCACTGGTTGGAATGTATCAATAGGAATGCAAGAATGAAGAGAAGTTCATTCAAAGTCATTTTCTTGATCAGATACTTATATCCCATATTTGTAACTAAAGATAAAGTTACCTTAATTTTAGATTTTAAGATCTAAAGTACTATCAGAGATGACTATAAAAGTATCTGTGCTAAAAAAAAAAATATCTCTGCTAAATTATCTAGTAAAGAGGCTGGGTAAAGACACATGTGTACATTTATTTTTGAAGTGGAGACTTCGTTTAGTCTTAGACTTACATGTAATAAATATTAAATACTTTTTGTTGGCCTGTCCTTTCTAATAATCGCTGTATAGCATTGCTTTAATTAATGCTAAATGTAGGTATTTACTTAGACCTCTTGGCCTGCCCTTAATTGTCACAAGAACTGCCAGGCCAAGCATGAATTTTTTTCTTGTATATAAAGTCAGTGTTTAAACTCTTCCTACATGACATAAAGGAATCATTTTGAAAGTGGGAAAATTCATGTTTAATTTGTTACCCTTAAGGCACCACTGACATTTGCCTTTTGCTTTTTCACTTGGTCAGGAATGAGTGGTATAGTTGTTGACTTTTTCCTGTCCACCAGGGCTGTCATCTGGAGATACCTAGGGTGGTGTATCTCTTGATAAAGACATACCACGTCACACCAAAACAGTTTTCAAAGTGAATGAAGCCAGTAGGTCTTATTCATTTTGGTCAGTATATGTTATTATAAAACAAGTACAGTTGGCCTATCTTTTCATACAGAATTAATTTTACCAAATGGGTTTTAGAAGTCTGTTCATTAGCAATAAAATCTTAGTATCGACAGAGAAACTTATATCTCACCAGCCATAGTGGGATGAAAAAGTATCAAGTGAGGTCAGTTGACACAGTGGATGGGTGCTCTGGAAATGGATGAATCTGATTTGCCACTCCTACCTGTGACTGAGACCTGTTTTAATATTTATATCAATTTCAGTATCCCTGAGCGCTGATTGTGTTAATGTTGCCAAACTGCTGCCCCAGTGGTGTCAGTGGAAGTAATTGATTTGGGGCTCATTTTTAAAGGTATCAGATTATATAGCCATAAAATAATATCCATTATTTTCATCCTGTTTTTGCCTCCGATACTCCTTGATATTTAAACTGTCTTCTCTGGAGCGTGCCATCACTGCTAGCATAGTGTCTGCAGCATAGTAGGTGCCCAATAAATACTTTTGAGTGAATGGCTATTGCTACAGTTACTTCCTATCAGTTGCTGCTGCTGCTACTAGCCTTGATAGTACAACAGTGATAGTAGAACAATAGTAAAACAGGGGGAGCGTGATTTTTATTTCTTTCAACTTGAGCTTCCACTGCTACATCCAGAAAGAGCAGAGACTTTAATTCTCGAAATTATATCTAGTTTCTTGATGATGCTAAAAATTACCAGAACATTTAGAAAGTATGTTTATTTGGCAGTCCAAAGTGATACTAATTCTAATGGGACAAAAGACCTAATTTTCTGTATTTAGGAGCGTACCAATCATTGCATGAATAGAAATATTTGACTAAAGTTCAAATGAAAAATTAAACTACAGAATTTGGTTTTGTTTATGTACATATCATACTTACTCAAATAAGACCATCCTATCATTTATCTAAATAATACAGGGAACTTTGTTGAAATATATACGTTTCACAAATAACTAAATTTAATGCTGAGCCACTAACTAGATTCTAGCTAGTTTGAGCCACTAACTAGATTCTAGCACAAGCTGGAATCAAGATTGCTGGGAGAAATATCAATAACCTCAGATATGCAGATGACACCACCCTTATGGCAGAAAGTGAAGAGGAATTGAATAGCCTCTTAATGAAAGTGAAAGAGGAGAATGAAAAAGCTGGCTTAAAACTCAAATTTCAAAAAACGAAAATCATGGCATCCAGTTCTATCACTTCATGGCAAATAGATGGTGAAACAATGGAAACAGTGACAGATTTTTTGGGGGGGCTCCAAAATCACTGCAGATGGTGAATGCAGCCATGAAATGAAAAGATGCTTGCTCCTTGGAAGAAAAGCTATGACAAACCTAGACAGTATATTATATAGCAGAGACAGTACTTTGCCAATAAAGGTCTGTATGGTCAAAGCTAAGGTTTTTACAGTAGTCCTATACGGGATGTGAGAGTTGGACCATAAAGAAAGCTGAGCACCAAAGAATTGATGCTTTTGAACTATGGTGTTGGAGAAAACTCTTGAGAGTCCCTTGGACTGCAAGGAGATGCAACCAGTGCATCATAAAGGAAATCAGTCCTGAATATTCATTGGAAGGACTGATGCTGAAGCTAAAGCTCCAATACTTTGATCACTTGATGAGAAGAACTCACTTATTGGAAAAGATACTGATGCTGGGACAGATTGAAGGCAGGAGGAGAAGGGGATGACAGAGGATGAGATGGTTGGATGGCATCACTGACTGGATGGACATGAGTTTGAGCAAGCTCTGGGAGTTGGGAAGGCCAGCGTGCTGCGGTCCATGGAGTCGCAAAGAGTTGGACACGACTGAACTGAACTGAACTGAACTAAATTCTAGTCAGAATGTTGGAAACTCTGACTAAACAAATAGGTCTGTTTCAGAATCACCTTGAATATGCATATTTTCATATGCATAATTTGGATTTGTGCCTACAAAATTTTGCCAATAATAACTATTGTTAAGAATTAGATGCTTGCATAAGCATGAGGCAAAACTGAATATAAACAATATAAACTGAAGCTTGTTTAAAAGTCAATAAACCTTCCAATTATTTGGTACCAGGTTAGTTTTTCAATGTTCTCAGTAATCAAATGAAGCAAAAACTTTCTCCCTGACTAGTTTGGCCTTAATAATTTAGATTTAGATAAAGTGAAAAACTATGATTAGTCCAAAAAGTGACAGGACACTTAGCCAGGAGGTTTGGTGAAGCCATTTTACGGAGTAGTTAAGAATATAAGATGCAGACAGACTTTGGTAAGAGCCTAGTTTCTGCCACAGTTGCCATGTAATTATGGTCGAAATATGTCATAGTGACTTTTTTAAGGATTAAATGCAAAATTACAGAAGTGTTTAGCCTAGTGCTAGGCATAGAGAAGTCATTTAGTAAATATTATGACCCATTAGGAATCTCATCAAAGCCTTTGAATTTTCCCTAAAGAATGTAATGTGTACTCTTTATGGAAAAGAATGTGGAAAGGATGAAGCAATCTCAATATATATGCCATAAATATATCCATAGATATGTTTAATTTGTAAATATGTATATATGTTTCTACATATGTGGGTTTAAAATGTATCTTACATGTATGTATCTATAAAAATATAGACAAATACATATATACCTATTTGTCTTGGTTGCACACTTTTATTGAAGGCAATAACTTTCAATGAATTTCGTATACTGGTAGAATAATGTAGTATGTGCCTCTAACATGCCTTTACTATATATATGTGAAAGTCATAATCTAGGATTTTTTTTTCTTTATGAGAGTTAGTATTTAATACTAACTAATTTAAATTAGTATTTAATACTAATTAAATAAGAAATAGGTACACAGTGTGGAATGAATTTATTTGCAACTGTTATCATTTTATGGCTGATTTATTATGCTGTCTTAAAAAACATTCTTTGTCTCTTAGGTAAATTGGTGGATGAAACTGGACAATATAAATACATGTATTTGGCCTGTGGAGCTATTGTGGTCCTAGCCAGCGTGTGGCTGCTCATTGGTAATGCTATCAACTACAGATTGCTTGCAAGGGAAAAGAAGAAGAATATACATACCAAGGAATCTCAAGAAACTGAACCCTTGAAGACATCTCAGAGTCCCAATGTTAATATCAAAAGTGGCGAAACTGAAACGTGGAAAGGAACAGAGGTTAATCCCTCAGAAAGAGAAACGAATATTTAACAAGAATCATATCTCTGATTTCAGTATTCATGACTTTCTTAGGAGTATTTTTTTTTCAACATATTGGAAGATTTTTAGTTGAAATGAAGAGTCATAGTTAAGGATGGAGATGAGATTTTCCTTAACAACAAATTTTAAATGTTTGTCTTTAAAAACTTATTTGGGTAGTTAAAATTTGAGATTATGCATATAAAGAATTCATGCCTTGGGTTTGTGTCCATACATGAGTCTGGTTGTGGTGGTTGAATGATTTTAAAGTCTCCTGGTGACTTCTAGTCTTGGTTATAGAGATCTGAATTCCAAAATGCTGGTTTAAGTAGTTAGAAAGAGTATGTTTAATCCTATAAGAATACCCTATCCACATTTCATTTTTTATTCAATATTAAAGTGTGAAATGGAATTGAAGGAAATTATTTTTTTTTCCTAAATATCCTCACACACACCAACTTTCATATACTTAAGAATGAACAGACAAGGTATCTGGAGAAAAAAGACAAGTTTAAAAAGAATATTATCTTTGTATATATTTTTTTAAATCCATGGAGAAAAAAAAATGCATTATATCTGCATAGTACCTTATAAAGTGGATGATAGAGATAAGAACATGGGTGAAAATGAGGGGGGGTCTCAGTTTGAAAATGTAATTAACTGCTGTAAAACAAAAGCAATTGCATATATGAAATAAATTTGAAAAAAAGTAAAATCTCTATTTTTTAAATAATTATTTCTGAGCCCTGTCCGATTTGATCCATGCATGCACATGATTTCTTTGAGGGGGGCCATCAGTACCTGGTGCTAGTGAATAGAACCCTCAAATAATCAGAATTTACTAAGTAAATCAAATTAAAAACTTAAATGATTCCTAGCAATGAGCCATATCTTTTGATTTGGGAAATCCAGAAAGTAATAAATAGAAACTTCTTTTAACCAAACTTAGCCCAGACTAGCTGTCTTACTAAGACACCAAAGTGGAACTCAACTGAAATCCTGGTTGACAGGCTGACAAACAGGCAGACATTTCATTTTTCCCAACACATAGTGTGATAAGAGGGTTACGATTATGATTATTCCATCTGAATAAAGCTAAGAGTGGAAGGTACTCACAATGAGCCCTCCATGCTCTCTCATTTCCCTCCATTCCCCTACATGCAAAAAGCAAAAAACAAATCCAAACAGGCTTTTCTCTCAGACACCAAAAATGTCTCATATTATAGGAAAGGAAGCACTAGAAATGCCACCCTCTACTAACTAGACTTCCAGCTGCCTGTAAACATAACTAAACCAGGACACTTAAAAAAGGCTTCTAGACCTGGAGGTTGTGTATGACTTTATATACACTTTTGAAGTGGAGATTTAGTTTATAACTTGATAGAAAGAAGCTTGAAATATGGGAACCCAAGTTAATTTAGCAGTTTCTCATTTTCATAACTATGTGAAAACATCTGGGACTGAACTGCTCTTGAATATGATAGATCTGTGAGTTCAGATCTAATAAATACCATTTTGAGTGGTAAAGTACTTTTAAACAAGAAACAATGCATGCATTAGGTATAAAAGTATAAACATTCACCTTTATAAATCTGAAGTTTAAGATCATGATTAATAAAAAAACATTGAACCTTTGATTATTGAATGTCATTCTTAAGAAGTCAAAAGGATTTTGTCATTCTTTCTTCTTACCGTTGCAGTAGAGGCAGATGAATAAGCAAATAAGTATTCTTATTTCCTTTAAGATTGTGCTTAGATACCAAGCTTCTGTGATAATTAACACTAGGGATTTGATTTGTAAACTTTAGGCACTGTTTGAGCATGTAGCTTGTGTTTATCAAGCTGTATACAATTCCATATTTCATTTCACATGCGCTTTTCCTCATGGAAAGGGTATTTGTATTTTTAAAATATTAACTGAAACAATATGTGCCAATACCATAGGTAAATAAATCAGGGAAATTGTGACAGTATATAGTTGTTTTTAATTTAGCTTCATTCAATCTTGAATCCTGAATGAGCTGTTTCATATTATTAGTATGTTTGTATTCAACTCTGACTAGTCATAAGAAATGTGACATCATAAATTGTGCAGTAGCTTTCCAGTCTTAAACGTTTCCAGAAAATGCCTTGAATTCTCTGAAGATACATATTTAAATTAATACAGATAGATCCTTGGTGCAAGTAGTGATCATGGGGTCTTAAAGGCCTAATTTATCACCTGCCAGTGGGTGCATTCCAGTGGTTTTCTCCATGGAAGGAGGTTTATTTACTGGCTGATGAGTTTTTTGTCAAGAAAAAAACCAATTTTTATTTGTTCTATTGCATTTTGATCATCTTTTTAAATTTCATTTCTAACATCGATTGATTACATTAAATTGTTAAAAAAAAAAAAACAAAAGAAAGGAAATTGAAATTGCACATTCAAAGCACATAATGTGAGGTTTACAGTCATGCCTGCCATCATACTGCACGAAGTTACAAGCATGCATCAGCTTAATTCTCATCCATAAATGTTGAAAATTAGAACACACTTGAACAGTGATATAAACACACTCAGGATTCAGAATTGCTCCAAGGTAAAATAAATGTTTCCAGTTGTTTACTCTCTCAAATCAGTTAAACTTGTTAGAATTTTTGCTGCTTGAACAGAATCTTTCAGAGATAGAGAAGAGAATACCAACCTAGAACATTTATGATTATAGAGCGGGAAATATAGCTGACTTCTGTGTCTTCAGCAATGCGTGATTAGTGCAGAACACACTTCTTCCCTGAGGGAATGACAGGTTTTAGATGTTCAAGCTATCACAAAACAAAGTCAGAAACCATTACAATCCCTTTTAGTCCATTTTCCTATTATGGAATTGTGCAGAAAGAAGGTTATCACAAACCTGGTTACCAAAATAATTCATGACCGCTGGCTAGATTAAGACGCCCAGTATTACTCACTGTTTAATCTTAAATAAGTCTTCATTAATTTGTGAATGGAATACGGGGTATAGACATCTCTTGACACATGCCCATCCTCTTTTCTGACTTTTTGTGGAGCCAATAAACACATATTTAAGAAACAGTGGGTCAGGCTCTAGTGCGCCTCACATTGGAAGACACGATATTTTCTCAGTGTGAATTGACTTGGCTCATAAATTTCTCTTCGTTAGTATTAATATGTTAGTTGCACAGTCAAGTCGGACTCTGCCACCCCATGGACTGTAATTTGTTAGGCTCCTGTCCATGGAATTCTCCAGGCAAGAATAGTGGAGTGGGTAGCCAGTTCCCTTCTCCAGGGGATCTTCCCCACCCAGGATTGAACCCAGGTGTCCTGCACTGCAGGCAGATTCCTTACCACTGAGCCTACCAGGGAAGTGTTAATACCAAATTGTAATCACCTTCTTTCATGGAGTCTCCCCTGCTGCTGCTGATGCTAAGTCGCTTCAGTCGTGTCCGACCCTGTGCGACCCCATGGACGGCAGCCCACCAGGCTCCCCCGTCCCTGGGATCCTCCAGGCAAGAACCCTGGAGTGGGTTGCCATTTCCTTCTCCAATGCCTGAAAGTGAAAGTGACAGTGAAGTCGCTCAGTCATGTGCGACCCCATGGACTGCAGCCCACCAGGCTCCTCCGTCCATGGGATTTTCCAGGCAAGAGGACTGGAGTGGGGTGCCATTGCCTTCTCCGGAGTCTCCCCTAGACACTAGAAAATACATAAAGTAATTTGGTTTGGTATATTTGAATGTGCACTTTAAAAATTTAGGTATTTTTACTCATCCATCTCTGGCTGTACATGATAGTTTAGGATATGTACTAAAAAGATCGTAAGATCTATGATGTAAACGTAAGTTTTTACATTGATGTTATAAAATGTAGAGAGTTACTTAAAAGTTAATTGAAACTTATTTTCTATCCAAAAATATCTTTTTAAAAACACCCTTACATATACAGTGTTGCAAGCTCTTGCTATAAATAATTGTAATAATTTAGGTTCAAATTAATAGGGGAAAAGAATGTAAAGTGGAAAGGGAACAGATATTTATTTATATTTCCTGCATTATTCCTATTAAAACCTTTTAGTATTCAAATCAAATCATAGGTATTGTCCTGAAATAATAGATGAGTGAAACAAAACAAAAAGAGACGTACCAAGAAGCTCAACAAATTACCTGAAGTTAAAAAGGAGTATGTGACTGAACCAGAACTAAAACTCAGGTTCACATAAAAGCAGAAAGAGTCCCTAGGGTGTTCCCTGCCACACTGCCTGCCCATAGTAGCTATAGATACAGAAGTAGATAAATGTAGAAAATGTAGATAGAAAAAGATTAAACACTATATGGTAAACCAATGAGACTATGATTTAATTAGTGTTTATTAAAGACTGCATTTGCCATGACCTGAATATATGGTTTCAAGTTGCCTACTTTTCTACCCAATGCAAATTATCTCAAACACTGGTAATGATTATATAATAGCCATAATTGCTTCAATGTGACTTTTTTTGGAAAAAATAATGAAACATTTATAGTACTCAGGTATAATGCATTTTCCCTGAGGTTAGGTTTAGAAGAAAAATGCTATTTTCTTTATGGATAAGTAATTCCCATATTAGTTGCTATTTATTATGACTCAAAAATAAAATTACTTACTATGAAACACTACGTTCAGAATTATAAGTGATTCTTATACGTGATTCTCACTTATAAGATTATCGTAGTAATGAAAGTCTCTCAGTTGTGTCTGACTCTTTGCAACCCCATGGACTGCGGCCCACCAGGCTCCTCCGTCCATGGAATTCTCCAGGCCAGAATACTGGAGTGGGTAACCATTCCCTTCGCCAGGGGATCTTCCCAACCCAGGAACCCAGGTCTCCAGCATTGCAGGCAGATTCTTTACCATCTGAGACACCAGGAAAGTCCAAGATTGTCCTAAGCTAACAACAATTTGTGAAAAGCTTATGAGATCCATAGATTTGGTTCATCTACACAGAATTACATTTATTTACACCACTTAATGCAACTGCCCCTACACCGTAACTGATTCGTGAAGTTTTCCTGAACATCTGTATTGTTCTCCTTTCTGTCCCTTCCTTCTAAAGAGAGAACAAATGCCATTACTTTTGTCTTCTTCTTCTAAACCTTTGGCATCCGTAGAATATTCTCTTTAGCTCTGTTACAGACGGTCGTCATTTAGTCGCTAAATTGTGTCTGACTCTTGGTTCACATGTTGCATTTCTAATGTCTTACATCTTTCACAGTCACTCATGCTACATCTGGTCTTACTTGGTTTGCAGGAATGACTGTATTCCTGAAGTCAGCAGTGATACTTGTGGCTAAAACCCGTCATCTTCACCAATAAGGGAACTCATGTGAGCGTAGTCTTCAGGTTTCCTGGATGCGGAAGGTATTTTGTTGCTATGAAACTTCCTTATACATGATAAATATATCATTAAACATGACTTTTAAGAATCTAGAAAAATAGATCATCCGGTCCTTGACATTTACTATTCTGGATGCTTCTAACTTTCTTAAAGTGCCTGAAGTTTTGAGAAACAAAGCTTACCATCACAACACAGCATCGATATATGTCACCCTGTAGGCTCGTGGGTACCTCAAAACAACTAGACTCTCGCCATGACAATTCACAATGCCAAAGAGCATCAAAATCATTGAGATAAAAATTGAGATGATAATATATCAATTTTACTTGATTTTAGGTTTTGATTTCCACATATTTCTCAAGTCCATAATCTCATGTTTGAGAAATGCACTTAAAACCTGAAAAGCTCAATTATTAGTAATTAATTATAATGCATATATAATCAAAATCATAAACTATCTTTATTGATGATTTTTTTCAAATGAATAATTTTCTGAGTTCACATCCTTCTTCCTAGTCCTGATTTTCTCTTCATTGTTATCAAATTGTAGAGTTTGGGTCTGAATGCTTCGTGAGGTCCTATGATCTTGTCTGTCTTCGTCTTATTCTTTGCCTTCATTCTATCTCACATATGTGCAGTTCATGAAAGAATTCTTATAGCCATTGGAATCACAATTTTAGGTCTCTACCTTAAGAGGAAAAGGAGTATTGCGAAAATAATTCTTTAGTGGAGCACATGAAAAAAATTTTAGACCAAATATTTCTCCCAATCCCGTGCTGTGTACCTTCCCCCCTTTTTTTCCTATGATGATTTTTTAAAATAATTTTTAAAAATTATTGTTCTTTCATTAATTTTCATGATTTCTAGGCCACATTCTCTAGCATTTTTATCTGATTATGGGCATTTTTAATATAGCGTTTTTGTTTCTTTGGTGGGTTTAGTTATACTTACCCTACTTGTATGACCTTCCCGTTTTTCAGTCTTTATGTGTACTTGTTAATAAGATGAGTAAAATTTAGGAGTATTTCAGTAGGCAGTGTAGTCTGTGATCCCAAATTCATTACCATTTCAGCAAATACTTTTCTTCACATGGTAAAAAAAAAAGAAAAGTTTTGTTTCATTGTTTTAAATTCAAATATGGCAAAATAAGCTAGTCAGCTCTGTGTGAAAACATTGGTATTCAACATTATACTAAGACATATACTTATATATGTATATCTATCATATATATATATGTATATATCATATATATGTGATACATATACATATGCATATATGTGTGTATATATATATCAGTAAAAGATTCTGTTCAGATGAACAAAAGAGTGGGATTCTTATCCCATATGAATTTCAGGGTGAAATTTTGAAACATGTTCTCATGACTAAGAGTCTTATTTTGAGTTTTTAGTTGTTATTTTATATGATCTAAAAAGTGTTTTAAAATTAGACTCAGTTTATATAATTTGTTCATTTAAGTACAAGTTTCTGATGTATTATTTAATGGACTTTATTTTTCTGCCACATGCTTTCTATTTCTAACTAGAGCATGAAATTTCTGGATTTGGTGAGAAAGAGCATGTAAATTATAGTGTTTATTTTCTAAGCATTAGATGCAATTATGTTTTGATTTTTGCTGTATTTTGATTTTGATATATTAAAGTTAGGTTTGTTAGGTATTTGCATTTTGACAGAATAAGACTAGAACAGATAAGGTCTTTGCCTAAATGTATATTTGTCCTCTGAGTAAATGCAGATTTGGAAATAAAACCAGGTCTTTTAACTTCTAATTCACTTTTTTTCTCCATTAGTCACCCTATTTGTAATGGTGGATTTTGTAGGCTGAACATATATTTTCATGGAAACACATATTCTAACCTTGCTTGATAAGTTCTTTATTTCCAAAATGAATACATTTCTCCTAATTGAACCATACTTTGCAAAATGATGTTTATAAATTTAATTTGAAAAGTATTTGCTGATTCCCATAGCAGATAAGTCTAAGTGAATTGGACATAATGAATTCTAGGATGAATGATTTTGCACAATACCTATTGTTACAGAAATATGTGAGTCATTAAAATAATACTCACCATAACTTGTTTATAGAATCCATGTGTCAATGTTCCATTAATTCTTTTTATTTTGCTTATATTCATGGTTTGTTTTAGAAGCATCATTCGCTTACTTGTTTTCTCAAAGTATGGTGCCAGAGCATAGAGTGTACAACATAAAATTGTTAAATTACTAATTTGTGAGACATTTTTGCTACTGTATATAACTTTGAGGAGAAGGAGCATCCCAGCAGTATTTGTTGATCTAAGAATCTGAAGATGAGCTAATGAAATTAATAGAATAACATCTATCTAAAAAATTCTTGCCTTTTAAATGCTCATTTCACCTATTTAAACAATACTAAAGTATACAACAGGTGTCTGGCAACAATAAGACTAGAGTTTATTTTATTTTTAGAGGTACCATCTACTTGCAGCCTCTTCTTATCTAGATATTTCTAGACTTTTCCCTTTTGATTTCACTCCAGAAAAAAACAAAAAAGGACTTGTAAATAAAAAATCCCTGGTGAAGGGAAAGAGTGGTTGCTATTCGAAATTCACTCAAAGTGTAAAAACAGTACTCTCAGTATTTGTTTGCTTATTTCATTAAGAATATTTACTCTAAGAACATACTTCAATAAAAGTTTTGATAAACTGATGTGTCACAATAAAATTTCTCATAAACAAAGCCTTAAATACATTTGCTGTATCTGTGACATGTTTGGATGTGCGTGGTTGGATTCAACTAAACTGACATCATAGTCAGTGACATGTTTGGATCTGTTTGATTAGATACAGCTAACCTGATATCCAGATACTAGTGTTCATTGTCATTGTGTTGGAGTGGGCTGTGGTGTCTGCAGCTACAGTGAGTATATCAGCGTAATATAAGATCCTTTCTTTGTAATGATAAAAATGATGTCACACATTACTAATGTATTAGGCATAGAAATTCCTTTGTTGAAGATGGAAGAGCAAGATCTTTTCAGATATTTGCTAAACTTTACATTTGATTTCAAGCTTTTTATGTAAAAGCACATTCCTCCAAATATTTTAAACTAGCATGTTGATTTATATTTCTGAGAATGAATAATTCCCCATTTTAAAAGAATTTTTGAAAACATTCTATTTGCTACTTATATTTCTTAAACCCATGTTTTTTCTTATCCCATTATTACCTTTGGGCAAATATTAAAAGTAAGATTACTGGGATGAAAGTTATACCTAATGACGTTTCTAATAAGACAGACAAAGGCATTTCTTGGCAATAGCTTCATCTAGCTAAATTTTGCAAGAATTCTTCAGGGATTGGATTTAGGGGTTAATCTATAGAATTATTTTTTTTAATATAAATTATACTTTAGGCTGTATTTTTATGATTTTTAAGTGATAAAATTTAAATGTAGTTGCTTCTGTAGGCATCCTCAAGACCACTATCATACTGTCCTATGGTCTATCAACTATAATTACTGTTTTAGTGAATTAAGGAGAAAGATAGCTTTGCTTGACACCAAAGGCAATCCAGCCAGTTGTTTCTATATGACTGGAATCATGACTGTACACTTGATTTTCTTTAAAAAAATCAATAAAATATAATTAATGTAAATGCCTGTCAATGTTTAAAGGTAGAACCCTCTTCTTTCTGCCTTTTTACAGATGAATGTACTTAAAGTGACTGATTTGACCTTGGAATATATATTTTATGTCTGTAATTTTTGTATATGTAGTACTGAACTGTGCAAATAAAACGTGGGAAAAAATTAACCAAAAATGGAAGAGCTTGGAATTTTCATACAACTATGTATTTTGTTTTTAATCTACACAGTGTTGTAGTTGCTGTTGTTTAGTTGCTGAGTCATGTCTAATTCTTTGCAATGATTTATTTAAATCAGGAATATATTATATTATTGATCATTTTAAAAGTATACTTAGTTCAATATGTTCCAGCTTCATTTTTAAGCAAGCTTGTTTGACTACTGAATCATCTACTGCCTTTCATTTATGCTATGATATCATATGGACAGATATTTTAGAGAAATCCCTATTGTGGTTTCTAAGTTTCACTGTATAACTAACTTAGAACTAGGTATTGAATTACTCTGTGGGAGCACATATTTTGCCTACAGTTTTGGATATATTTTCAAGTTTATATCTTTCCTACTAGACTGTGAGCTCGTTGTGGACAAGGATATTATCTTAGTTATAATAACAAATTTAATGCCTAGCAAGGTACCAGGCACAAAATAATTCTTTAATTGAAATGAGTTGATGGACCCAGATTATTGAATGAATAGTACAGTATTCTATGATGCCAGCTGAATATGTATTAGAAAATTTCTGGCTAATTTTAAAAAACTCAATATACACCAAAGGAATTTTCTGGCTAGTTTTTAAAGATTGGGAAAACAAACATGCAGCATTTTCCATATCTTAAAATTGAAACTCCGTTGTGAAGATTTATCTTTATTTTATGAGTAAACATTCTATGCAAATGTTGAAATATGCAACAGCTAAACTTCATGGTACATAGTAGCTAGTTTTATTTTCTTTACAAAATCAGAAATGCTCAAGGCAGACTTCCTGGAAATAGACATTGACAATCATTAATAAAAGGTGCTACTTATTTTCCAATATTTACCTTGATTATAAATGCCCCTGTCTGCTTGAGCTTTATTTCTTCCTTTTTGGGGGGAGTTGCAGGAGGAGGAGTGCAAAAAAAATTGCATCTTTTTTGTCTGAATTATGCAATGTTGCACTGAATATGTTCCTGTGTACTCTATTATTATTGTATTTTAATTATTTATTTCTTACTGCTCACTAATTTTTATTTCAGTCTATGCTATTTCTTAGAAGGTATATGCATATATATTTATATAATATGTAAGAAAAAGCCTGCATTGCATTGCTTATTAAATTAAAATGATGAATAAATGTTTATGTTAAACTTTGAAATGAAATCTGCACTGCTCTTTTTTAAAGGACTATTAAATGCTATGCTAAACTATGCTAATCGAAACATAATTTCCCACATCATCTTCTCAATTATTAGGGCACTTCTTTTCTCTGAATGTACATGACTGATTAATGTCAGTGGAAACAGGCACAGTCAAAATGTGAGCCATTCGTAAGGGCTGAAATGAATGTCTGTTGTTTTTATGTGTAGACAGTTCACTAGATTTACTCAGAGGAGACACATTTGTTCAAGAAGAGAACATTACCTCTGTGGTGGAGGTTTCATCCCAGCCTACTCTTCCTCCTTTAACTTTTTCTTTAATAGGCTATTTTTTTACAGCAGTATTAAGTTCACAGCAAAACGGAATAGAAGGCACAGAGATTTCTCAATATATGCCCTGTCCCACCAGGGTAAAAATTTCTCATGATCAATACCCACCTCTCAGAGTGGGACATTTGTTACAACTAATGAGCCTACACTGATGTGTCATCAATACCCAAAACCCATAGTTTGCATCAGGGTTCAGACTAGGTGTTGTACATTCTATAGGTTTGGGCACATTTATAATGACATATATCCACTTTCATAAAATCATATAGAGTAGTTTCACTGCTGTAAAAATACTCTCTGCTCTGCTTCCCTTCCAGGAAAATGTAGATAAGGTGGTATTTGCATAAAAACCAGAGGAGGTGAAGGAAGGAGACATGCAGATTTCTGAATAAGGAACATCCCACGGGAAGGCAACAGTGAGCGCGAAAGGTCTGAGCCAGGACCCTGTGTGACAAATTCAAGAAAGGGCAAAATGTTCAGCCTCGCTGGAGTCAAGAGAATGAAGGGGAGATGCAGTAGATGAGATGAGAGAAGGGACGAGGGGTTGATTTTAGAGACTTATTCGTCAGATGATTTTGACTTGTACAATGTGGGAAAATAACATTTTTAAAAATAGTCATTTTTCATCAAGATAGAAGACAGAAATAAAAAAAATAATGCAACTGTAGAAGAAACCTGCAAGTAGCGTTCTATCAATTCCATCTCCCTGACCTGTGGTCTCTTCCATTTACGTACTCTTTGCATGGCTGGGTGCTCAGTCCCTTCAGTCTATAGACTGCAGCCCACCAGGCTCCTCTGTCCACCGGATTCTCCAGGCAAGAACACTGGAGTGGGTTGCCATGCCCTCCTCCAGCGGATCTTCCCAACCCAGGGATCGAACCTGCATCTCCTGAGTCTCCTGCATTTCAGGTGAATTCTTTATCCACTGGGCCACCTGGGAAGCCCACATAGGTGTTTACCAGTCTTATTTTTAGTATCTAATTTCCTAATCCATTTTTGCCAATGTCTCTAGTCCTCCAATCCGTTTCCCCTCATATTTGTTCACATTCTAGCTAGATTTCTATCAAATTATGGTCATTCTCACCAATATTCAATGAACTCTCCATTTTGTGAAGGAAAAAGATTAAAGTCCTGAGCATGATATTAAAATCCTCATTATTCTACCACCACTTACCTTTCCAGACTTATTTCTTGGTAAATTCTTTTACAATTACTAAAATACAGTCAAATGGGTCTCTTTTATTTTCATAAATCTGCCGATTTGTCTGCCTTATGCTATTTCATAAGTCTGTATTTTTTTCTCCTTCCTTCACCTGGTGAATTACTACTTATAAGGTCTAGTAAATGTTTTTCAGTTACTGACATTTACTATAAAACTTAATTATTTATTAGACTTCAACTCAGATGTAGGCTTGAATATACTCATCTAATTCCATCCATTCTATTCTCAATAAAATTGTCAATACACTAAGAAAAATAATCTTGCGTTTGAAATAGGAAAAAAGTAAATAAACATGCCAGAAACTTAAATTTCTTCTAGATAATGTATAGAATGGCTATAAGAAGCCATAGGAACATCTGTGATGTTTGCTCACATCAACTGTCCCTTACTCTTCTTAACAAACTCCTACTCGCTCACTCCTTAGCACAGATACTGAGGTCAAATTTTTCACAAACCTTTGTCTCTTGGGTAAAACCGTCTCTGGTTTTAGTCCTTTGTTAAATCACTATTTCTAGACTCTGACTTTTTTTTTCTCAGTCTTGATATATACTTGATTAAAAAAAGAAAGTATATAGTTAAGGCCTACCATATAATGTTTTGGTATATGTTATGAAATGATTGGGCTTCCCTGGTAGCTCAGCTGGTAAACAATCTGCCTGAAATGCACAAGATCCTTGTTTGATTTCTGGGTCAGGACGGTCCCCTAGAGAAGGGATAGGCTACCCACTGCAGTATTCTTGGGCTTCCCTGGTGGCTGAGATGGTAAGGAATCCACCTGCCACGTGGGAGACCTGGGTTCTATCCCTGGTTGGGAAGATCCCCTGGAGGAGGGTAATGCAACCCACTCCAGTGTTCTTGCCTGGAGAATTTCCATGGACAGAGGAGCTACAGTCAAGCTAATAAATATATGCACTGGCTCACGTAGTTATATTTTATGATGAGAACACTTCAGATCAACTCAGAAAAGTTAAAGTATACAACATGGTATTTTTACCAATATTCACCCTGCTACACAGTAGACATCCAGAAATTATTCAACGCTCAAAACTGAAACTGTGCACTCTTTTACTAAAATCCCCCATTTTTTCCCATTCCGCAGGCCCTGTCAAATAGCATTCTAGTCTCCATTTCTACGAGTTTTTTATATTTCACATATAGCTTAGTTCAAGCAGTATTTGTCTTTCTGTTTCTTCCTTATTTCATTCAGGATAATGTCTTCCAGTTTCATTTATGCTGCCACAATTGGCAGGATTTCCTTCTTTCTCACTGCTGAATAATGTTTCATAGTATGTATACCACTTTTCTCTATCCATTTATCTGTCCAAGCGTATTTGGGTTGTTTCCATGTTTTGGTTTTGTGAATATGCTGAAATGAACATGATGATACAGGTATCTCTCTGAGACACTGATTTCACTTCCTCTGGATATATACATAAAAGTGGGATTGGTGGATCAGATGGCAGTTTTCTTTGTAATTTTTTGAAGAATCTGCATGCTGTTGTTCATAATGGTTCTATCAATTGACAGGCCCACCAACAGAATTCAAAGTATCTTTTTGCCCACAACCTTATCAGCACTTATTTTCTTTTGTCTTTTGGGCAACAGCCCTCCTAACAGATATGAGGTGAAGGGTCATTGTGATTTTGATTTGCATTTCCACGACAATTAACGAGCCCTTTTTTATATACCTGTTGATCACTGGTTTGTCTTCTTTTAAGAAATATCTATTCAGATTCTTAGCCCGTTTTTTAATTGGGTTAACTTTTTGTTTTTCCTCTTGGGTTGCTGTTCAGCTAATCTGATATTAGCTCTGTATCAGATGTATGGTTTGCAAATATTTCCTCCCACTCAGCGTCCTTTGCTATGCAGAAGGTTTTTAGTCTAGTGCAAAATCCACTTGTCTATTTTTGCTTTTGTTGCCTTTGCTTTTGGTGTCATATCCAAAAAAACCATTGTTCACATCAAAGTCAAGAGGATTTTTCCATATGTTTTCTTCTAGGAATTTTATGGATTCAGGCCTCACATATAAGTCTAACCTATTTTGCATTGATTTTTATGTGCGGTGTAAGATGTGTGTCCAGTGTCTTTCTTCTGCATGTGGATATTCAGTTTTCCCAACACCATTTATTGTAGAGACTATTTTTTTCCACATTGTATGTTCTTGGCAATCTTGTCAAAGATCAGTTGACCATAAATACATAGATTAATTTCAGCCAGTTTTTAAAATATGGAGCATCTCTTTCTAGTGGCTCCTTTCTAAGCTCTGGGCTTCCCTTGGATTGCATAAATCTGGGTCATATGCTCATCTTTCAACCATTCTCTGTGTATAAGGCTATTTAAGACTTTATTTGACCAGGTTAAATTTCAAATGCAGTCTTCTCAACTTTTTTGCCTGAGTGTGAGTGGAGTATGTTTTCCAGAGGAAATTTGAGATACTGTACTGAAAAGAAGATGCTGGGTAGACAAAACCAATAACGGCTACTATGTATTCAAGAAAGTTGATGACTTCTAGTAACTATGTTTGTATTGATTATATTTTTTTCATTTCTAATTTGTTTTAATTGCAATAAATGATAGCTCATGAAGTTCAAATTAAAATCATCATCATCATTATTGTATCAACTTTCTTGACATATATGAAAGGCACTCAAAGATGAAATATGCTCATTACCTGAAGTTGAAACTCATAATCATTTTCTGTTTTAAGGAATAATTGACTGTAAAGCAAAACTATATTACCTGTTACAAAGTTAAAGTTTCATACTGTATTTATGCTCTATAAGATTGATTATCAAGAATAGCTACTTAGAGAAAGTTTCCCCATTTTCTTCTTCATAGAATTTTCTTTATAGTTTATACAACTTTCATTTCAAAATTAAGAAGTCAATTTAAAGCTTGGATTTGTTAAGTTTTGTATAATATTAAAACCTGACGTCCTAGTAAGTGAAAATTAAATTGAAAACCTAATGACATAATACAAATCAATGTTTAATTAATTAACTAAACTTACTTATTTCGGCTGTGCTGGGCCCCTGTTGCTGTGTGGGCTTTTCTCCAGTTATGCCGAGTGGGGGCTGTTCTCTAGCTGCAGGGCATGGGCGTCACTGCAGTGGCGTCCCTTGTGGAGCACAGGCTCTGGGGTCCCTGGGCGTCAGGAGTTGAGGCTTGCAGGCTCCGGAGCTGCGCCCGATGGCCCTAGAGGACAGGCTCAAGAGCTGTGCACTCAGGCTCCCTTGTTCGGCAGCAGGTGGGCTCTTCCCAAATCGGGGGTCAAACCCATGTCTCCTGCATTGGTGGGTGAATTCTTTACCACTGAGCCACCAAGCAAGCCTGATACAAATCATGTGTATACTCTTTTCAAACATATATATATAACCACATTTTATATTTACACTTGGAAAATAGTGGAATCGTATGTATTTCTCTAAAGTGCTAATTACTCAGTCACTGAAGTTTTCATACACCACATTAGGTGACAGGTACTTTAACAAAAGTAGTATGAGGAGAAAGAGGTTGTTTAGTGATATCACAAACTGGAGCAGATTAGTAAGTAGAAAGATGGGGTAGAAAGATGCAGACATCCTCATGTTTATATATATTAAAAAATAGCCTGTGGAAAATAAAAATAAAGTCACACGGAAATGGAGAGGAGAAAAGTGGCTGCCAGGTGCAAAGGTTGGGGGAAATAAGGAGAGATTGCCACAAGGAGACACATTCTCAGCTGTAAGATGAATAAGGTCTCAGGATCTAATGTAAAACATGGTGACTATAGTTGTGAACACTGTATTGTACAACTGAAATTTGGTAAGAGAGTAAAACTTGCATCACACACACAAAAAAAGTCAAATACGTGAGGTGATAGATATTAGCTAGATGGGGGCAGTCCTCTCACGATGTGTACATATACCAAATGGCTATGGTGAAGTATTATAATTTCATATGAAAATTATACCCATACCCAATAAAGCTGAAATTAAAAAAAAAACCAAAACATAAAATATGATGTCAGCTTTCATCCCCAGGAAAACTTTCCCAGGCACTTTTAGACAGTGCTTTATAGAGACCAAGGCATTTTTGCAGACAGTAGAGGAGTCACCTCTGGGGCAGAGGGAAGTTCTAGAAGATACTACAAGATCAGGATGCTCTCTACCTGCTTCAATGCATGCAGCTACTTCTTGTTGGAGGAGGACCAAATACAAATACCATTGTATTTGAGAAAGATTCCACTGCTTTAAATAAAAGCTTGAAGACTCCAAATAATAATAGTAACCTGAAATATTTAGTAATTGTATTATCCATTTCAATTGCAAGTGATTGAGACCCAATTTGATCCCGTTTAATTAAAACTAGAATGTATTCGCATGACAGCATACAGAATTGAAGGGAGACCTGTAGACATGATACGCCAGTATCACTGACATATCCAAACTTGACGCTCTCAGGACGGTCCCTGCTGTCTCTCACCTCTGCTTTTCCCTGTGTGCGTTTTCATTCTGTCTCTGTGATGTAGAAGTGTGCTCAGGTGCTATATGTGTACAACTCTGACCACAGGGAAAAGAAATATCCTCCATCCCCGACACACGCACGTGTGCACAGTGCCCCCAAATCCAACACACAGGTGTGATAGTTCCAGTTAAAAATCCAGAGGAGTGATTCCAAATTGTCCTTTCCTGGATTATTATGCCCATTTCTAGACCAACCTCTTGAATCCAGTTTACAAATTACAAATATTCCAACTTGGGTCACATGGCTGTTCCTGGGATTGGGGACCAGTTTCTTAAGAGTAGGAGGGAAAAGGACTCTTGCAGACAAAGACAATAGGCACCACAATAGCCAAAAAAAAAGATTGATTAGAATAATTTGGAAAACTGCTCTAATTCCCTTTTCATTTTTGCTTCCTTCTGGGCCAGAAGTATTTAAAATTATTTAAGTATATAACAAGCTTTGGAGTTAATGAGGGCAACACATGAGGGAGGCATGTTGGAGTCTTTGAGAGCCAATTTAATGTCAAAACCTATTTTCAAAGTCATCAGTACCTTAATGTTTATTCAAATATTTTTCATTGTGTAATTTCAAATTACATTAAATGAGAGATTCATATTTTTATGTTTATCAAAAGAGTCCATAAGTTGATAAAAATTTAGAAAATTGATTGAACTTATTCTGTCCACAAAACATAAACTCTCAAATTGATGCCAGTGTAATGTTTGGAAACAAATTTGCTAGGAATCAGTAAATGAATGAGGGTTGACTTTCTACTCATTTTCCATCCTATATCTAAGGAATAGTTAGAAAATCCTTGGGATATTGCTCAGTGACTCTAATTTCTAATCGAACTTGAGATAACAACTCCAATCTCTGTCTTTTGTCCTTACTGCATCATGACTAAGAAAGATAGGAAGCACAACGTTAGCAGCATTCCCGACAGGATTCTCAAGTACTTTTTCATTCCTTGCCCTTCTTTGTGGAATTTTAAATTATAGCAATTTAACTTAGGTTTCATTTATTGAAAATATGTCCTGAGAGAAGGATTTTCATGAATCAGTCCAACTCCTGAAATATTGAACACAACTTTGTGCACAAGTTTGTGGTTGTGAATATGTGTATGTGGAGAGAGGATTCAGATTTTATCAAAATTATGGAAGCATTTATGACTAAAAAACCCTTAAGTACCAGTAAAAACATGGGAAAGAGAGTTACTGTTTATATCAACAGTTTTAGGATTTTGGTCCTAGTTCTCTCCCCTGGGGACCTTTTTAAAAACATTGAATATTAGTTCTAGTACTACTCACAGGAATATGTCATGTGCTTGCTGTGGACTGGACTTTGGTACATTCTGCACATTGTCTAACTTAATACTTGGCACCAACTGGAAAACAGGTCTGATCAACTCACGTTGCAGTTGAGGACACAACTCAGAAAAGTGATGCACTTGTCAAGGTCATATGATAATGAGATACCAACTCTGGCATCTGTCTCTATTGGTATTGGTATCGGTCTCTACTCTCGATCTCTTTCTCTTGACAGGAATAAATACAGTAAAAACTCAATGGGCTTCACTGCTGGCTCAGTGGTAAAGAATCCATCTGCCAAGCAAAGAGATGGTTCAATCGCTAGGTCAGGAAGATCCGCTGGAGCTGGAAATGGCAACCCACTCCAGTATTCTTGCCTGGGAAATCCCACGGACAGAAGAGCCTGGTGGGCTACAGTCCATGGGGTCACATAGAGTCAGACACGACTTAGCAATTAACAACAAACATTCAATAAACATGAATTGAGTTAAACAAAAACTTTGACATGAGGAATGTGTAATAGGGTAAGAATGATCATATTCACTGCTCATTAAACTGTCCTTCAAGTAAATAAACTATTCTATTCCCTCTATTCTATCCCCATCCATAGATAAATATTTTTGCTTTAAAATATATGATAAAAATTTTAAGTCAGCTCATCCTTTTGATCATTTAGAAAAAAGTGAGTCTCGAGAGAAGCAGAATTCTCTAAAAGTGCAGAGATCGGTTACACTATTGCACTAATAGTTAAACTATTACAGCCTTTTCTCTGAGCACTCAGATTCTCTTAATATAGAAAAAAAGTGACATTAAGTCTCAGTCATATATGTCATATTGTTAATTAAAGTCAAGGAAGACTACATTTTTATATAGGATTCTATAAAATGACATCTTCTCTATCTATATACTTGTAGCAGGTTTTTGGATACAACTATAGTATTTTACATTGATTTCTATGAAATATTCAACAATTAGATTCAGTTGAACTCAATTCTAACTTAATTAAAATTTTGAGATGCTGATTGCTACACCCATATTAGCATTCCATTTGAGCAAAATTAGAGCAAAATGACTGGATTTATAGATTAATCCAACTCAAATTAGAGTTGCAACTATGAAAAGAAGAAATGATGATTATTATCATTTCCATCTTCTTAATATTAATTAATATTAATAATTACATTTAATTACTACTAACAAACAATTTTTTTGTTTTTCACATTTCTAAGAGCCCTTCAACTTTTACTTACTGGCCCTTTTAAAATTTAGTACTACTCATTACTACTAATGATGAAATTAGTAAGTAGTAATTTAGATAATACCTTCTCCTTGTTCTCATTGGTCCTTAAAGGAGAGAGAATGATGGAATCCATCCACCTTGCTAGCCATAGAACAACAAGTTTCATTTCTTCTTGCTGAAGGCCAAAAAAAAAAAAAAGGTACATAAAAGGAGACAGAGTAGGAGAAGGAGAATATAAAGTCAGGAGAGGAGGAGGAGGAAGAAAAGGAGGAGGAAAAGGGGAAGGAGAAGAGGGGAGAGGGATTACACTGTTGGAGAAAGTCTTTAGTCATCTAAACCAGCAGGGTAGATGCCTGAGGTGGCTGAAGTGAAAGATATGATTGTAGATGATGACATCACCTATGACTTTTTTCTATCAATCCCTGCTGTACCCTTGAGGTGGCACAGACAGTTGAGGCTGATTAGATTTTGGCTTATATTAAAGCTATGTGAGAGATTAATTAAACTCTTAGTCATTGCTGGAAAACAGCTGAAGCAAAATGAGAGATCATTTTCTGAAAGTCCTAGAAATAGTCACATCACTAGAAACCTAAAGAAGATTTTTATGAAATTCTTTCTGTGCCTTGCAATAACACGGTTGGGCACCAAAGCATGTCTTATGAAAATCATTGCTCTGGCTTGTTATAAGTGCGAGTTTATAAAAATCTGACTACAAATATCCTGTCCCAAGTTGAATCACCAAAATCTCCTGCAGGCTATCCTGGGAATAGAGATGAGATCTATACAGCCTTCTTCCCAGGGACTGCTCCAGTCCCACATGCAAGAAACACAAAAGTAGGGGAAAAAAAAAAATCCATGAAACTGAAGTGAAAATTGCATTTTACCTAATAAATAGTTGTCAATTCTCAAGGAAGAAGAGCCAGTTCTCAAGGGTGAAAGGGAAAAGCCGGGTGCTGTCTCAACCTTTTAAGTGCCTGCTTTTGAGCTTGACTAGGGAATACATATATATAATGCACTCTGCAAAGATAAGATAGAATTTGGAGAGACTTAACTTTGGGACACAGAGTGAAGTACTGTTTGTATGAAAATGAGAGATTTAAAATCCACAAAGTTAAGGACACATTTTACTAAACATCCCCTTAATCTCCTTAATATCCTGTCAATCCTTATCAGAAACACTGTGCTTTGGAACTGGGAAACGAAGATGCAGATGCTTGAGCCTTATTTTAATTTAAAGATAAAAATAGATCTCCTGGTCTAAAATTAAATCAGAAAGAACATGAACCATAGAGGTGTCCCCCTAATATGATTTTTCCAGTTAATATTGATATTTTAGAGGCTTCCCCCATGTTTCAGTTGGTACAGAATATACCTGTGATGCAGAGGACACAGGAGACGCAGGTTTGATCCCTTGGTTGGGAAGATCCCCTGGAGGAAGAAATGGCAACCTACTCCAATATTCTTACCTGGAGAATCTCATGGACAGAGGAGCCTGGCAGGATACAATCCATGAGGTTGCAAAGAGTCAGACACAACTGAGTGATAATATTGGATTTTGGATTAATATTTTAAATACTCATTAACTTTTCACCTTAACTGAATTTAGAAAGGGACAATTCAATACATTATGGAATTGCACATAAGAAAAATATGTAGCAAGTTCACATTGATGAGCTATTTGGGTCATTTAGAAATGGTCAACAGTCTATTTATAAAATCACTGCCTTTAGCCCTGTGCCTTTGTTAGATGCTAAAAAGATATGATCTTATATGCCCTTCATCTTATTTTCAGCTGAGAAAAAAAAATAATTCACTCATAGATGAAATAGAGCAGAGAGAAGTTACATAGCAGACCCAAACTTGCAAATCATGAAAAAGAAAGAATTTGATTTAATTGTGTACTTCCTCCAAGTACACAAAATTTCCTCAATTTTTCCATTTAGTTGCAGACTGGAAAAGGATGATAAAGACACAGTTTAACTGCCAATCCTAATTAATACCCTATACTTGATAGAAATACAATATTTGCTTTGCTGACCAAATGAAAATGTTTATGTTCTTTAGCAATGAAAGAAAGTAGTAGAAAGAAGACAGAATGATCAGGAAGAGAGAACATTGGGAAATCATGGGGCAGAATACATTAAAGGAAAATTTCCATATCAATTAACTATCTTTTTAGGTCTATGTGCATAGCTCCAGCAAGAGTTATTTGGATAGCAAGTCAGAAGGAATTTATTTGCAAGTCTTACCTTTTAACCTCTTACAGTGAAGCCAAGCATCAATAAGTTAATACTAAATATTAATTTCCTGTGGTGCTATCCAGGTAATAGTCTTTAGAATTAACATCTATTTCATTAGATAATAAAACATCCTTATAACTGTTTTTCTCTTTCACTTTTTAAATCCCCACTCTATAATGTAAAACTGGTGATTAAGAATTTTTTTTTATCCTTCATATTTTCCACATATACAAGCACAATTTGGAAATATTGAGGGTTTGCTTGTAGACGACTGTAATAAAGTGAATATCGCAATATCACAATAGAGCTATTCACATAGATTTTTTTTTGTTTTTTCTTTCCTCATGCATATAAAAGTTACATTTAACTGTACCGTAGTCTATTATGTGTACAATAGCACTTTGTCTAAAAAAAAGTACCTAGCTTAATTAAAAAATACTTGACTGCTAAAACATGCAAACTATCATCTGAGACTTCAGCAAATGGTAGTATTAACACCAAAGACCACTGACCACATATCACCATGAAATAATGATAATGAAAAAGCTTGAATAATTGTGTCAATTATCAAAGTATGACACAGAGACCCCAAGTCAGCAAACAATGTTGGGAAAAAAACAATGGCACTGGTAATCAGACTTGCTCGATGCTATGTATCTTGGATCCTTCTTTAATTAAGCCAGTTGGTCATGGTAAAAATAATAATAATATGACAATACTTTGTAACATGTGTTTTTTTTTTAATGTATTTTTTTAATTGGAGGCTAGTTACTTTGCAATATCGTAATGGTTTTTGCCATACATTGACATGAGTCAGTCATGGGTGCACATGTGTCCCCCATCCTGAACCCCCCTCCCACATCCCTCCCCATCCCATCCCTCAAGGTCATCCTAGTGCACCAGCCCTGAGCACCCTGTCTCATGCATTGAAGCTGGACTGGCAATCTATTTCACATACGATAATAAACATGTTTCAATGCTATTCTCTCAAATCATCCCATGCTCAATTTTTCCCACAGAGTCCAAAAGTCTGTTCTTTACATCTGTGTCTCTTTTGCTGCCTCGCATATAGGGTGTTGTTACCATCTTTCTAAATTCCATATATATGCATTAATATACTATATTGGTGCTTTTCTTTCTGACTTAAACTTCATTCTGTATAATAGGCTCCAGTTTCATCCACCTCATTAGGACTATTCAAATGCATTCTTTTTAATAGCTGAGTAATATTCCATTGTGTATATGTACCACAGCTTTCTCATCCATTCACCTGCCGATGGAAATCTAGGTTGCTTCCATGTCCTAGCTATTGTAAACCGTGCTGCGATAAACATTGGAGTACACATGTCTTTTTCAATTCTTGTTTCCTCGGTGTGTATGCCCAGCAGTGGGATTGCTGGGTCATATGGCAGTTCTATCTCCAGTTTTTTTAAGGAATCTCCACACTGTTCTCCATAGTGGCTGTACTAGTTTGCATTCCCACCAGCAGTGTAAGAGGGTTCCCTTTTCTCTGCATCCTCTCCAGCATTTATTGCTTGTAGACTTTTGGATAGCAGCCATCCTGACTGGCGTGTAATGGTACCTCATTGTGGTTTTGATTTGCATTTCTCTGATAATGAGTGATGTTGAGCATCTTTTCATGTGTTTGCTAGCCATCTGTATGTCTTCTTTGGAGAACTGTTTCTTTAGTTCTTTGGCCCATTTTTTGATTGGGTCATTTATTTTTCTGGAATTGAGCTGCAGGAGCTGCTTGTATATTTTGGATATTAATTCATTGTCTGTTGCTTCTTTAGCTATTATTTTCTCCCATTCTGAAGGCTGTCTTTTCACCTTGCTTCTAGTTTCCTTCATTTTGCAAAAACTTTTAAGTTTCATTAGTCCAATTTGTTTATTTTGATTTTATTTCCATTATTCTGGAAGGTGGGTCATAGAGGGTCTTACTGTGATTTATGTCAGAGAGTGTTTTGCCTATGTTCTCCTCTAGGAGTTTTATAATTTCTGGTCTTACATTTAGATCTCTAATCCATTTTGAGTTTATTTTTGTGTATGGTGTTAGAGAGTGTTCTAGTTTCATTATTTTACAAGTGGTTGACCAGTTTTCCCAGCACCACTTGTTAAAGAGGTTGTCTTTTCTCCATTGTATATTCTTGCCTCCTTCGTCAAAGATAAGGTGGCCATAGGTACGTGGATTTATCTCTGGGCTTTCTATTTTGTTCCATTGATCTATGTTTCTGTCTTTGTGCCAGTACCATACTGTCTTGATGACTGTGGCTTTGTAATAGAGACTGAAGTCAGGCAGGTTGATTCCTTCAGTTCCATTCTTCTTTCTCAAGATTGCTTGACTATTTGAGACTTTTTGTATTTCTATACAAATTGTGAAATTATTTGTTCTAGTTCTCCGAAAAACACTGTTGGTAGCTTGATAGGGAGTGCATTGAATCTATAGATTGCTTGGGGCAGTATACTCATTTTCACTATATTGTTTCTTCTGATGCATGAACATGGTATATTTCTCCATCTATTTGTGTCTTCTTTGATTTCTTTCACCAGTGTTTTATAGTTTTCTATATATAGGTCTTTTGTTTCTTTTCATTGCAGTGGTGAATAGAATTGTTTCCTTAATTTCTCTTTCTGTTTTCTTATTGTTAGTGTATAGGAATGCAAGGAGTTTCTGTGTGTTAATTTTATATCCTGCAACTTTACTATTTTTATCAATTAGCTCTAGTAATTTTCTGGTGGTGTCTTTAGGGTTTTCTATGTAGGGTTTTCTTAGGGTTTTCTACGTCATCTGCAAACAGTGAGAGTTTTACTTCTTTTCCAACCTGGATTCCTTTTATTTCTTTTTCTTTTCTGATTTCTGTGGCTAAAACTTCCAAAACTATGCTGAATAGTAGTGGTGAGAGTGGGCACCTTTGTCTTGTTCCTGACTTTAAGGGAAATGCTTTCAATTTTTCACCATTGAGGATAATGTTTGCTGTGGGTTTATCATATATGGCTTTTATTATGTTGAGGTATGTTCCCTCTATGGCTGATCTGGAGGGTTTTTTCATAAGTGAATGGTGAATTTTGTCAAAGGCTTTCTCTGCATCTATTGAGATAATTATATGGTTTTTATCTTTCAATTTTTTAATGTGGTGTATCACATTGATTGATTTGTGAATATTGAAGAGTCTTTGCATCCCTGGGATAAAGCCCACTTGGTCATGATGTATGATGTTTTTAATATGTTGTTGGATTCTATTTGCTAGAATTTTGTTAAGGAGTTTTGCATCTATGTTCATCAGTGGTATTGGCATGTAGCTTTCTTTTTTTGTGTCAACTTTGGTTTTGGCATTAGGGTGATGGTGGACTTATAGAATGAATTTGGAAGTTTACCTTCCTCTGCAATTTTCTGGAAGAGTTTGTGTGGGATAGGCATTAGCTGTTCTCTAAACTTTTGATAGAATTCACCTGTGAAGCTATCTGGTCCTGGGCTTTTGTTTGTTGGTAGATTTCTGATTAGAGTTTCAATTTCCATGCTTGTGATGACTCTGTTAAGATTTTCTATTTCTTCCTGGTTCAGTTTTGGAATTGTATACTTTTCTAAGAATTTGTCCATTTCTTCCAAGTTGTCCATTTTATTGGCGTATAGTTGCTGATAGTAGTCTCTTATGACCCTTTGTATTTCTGTGTTGTCATGATCTCTCCATTTTCATTTCTAATTTTGTTGATTTGATTCTTCCCCCCTTTTTTTTTGATGAGTCTGGATAATGGTTTGTCTATTTTATTTATCTTCTCTAGAACCAGCTTTTAGTTTTGTTGCTTTTTGCTATAGTTTCCTTTTTCTTTAGTTTCCTTTTCCTATCGTTTCTTTTTCATTTATTTCTGCCCTAATTTTTATGATTTCTTTCCTTCAACTAACCCTGGGGTTCTTCGTTTCTTCATTTTCTAGTTGCTTTAGGTGTAGAGTTAGGTTATTTATTTGATTTTTTTCTCTTGTTTCTTGAGGTAAGCTTGCATTGCTATGAACCTTCCCCATATCACAGCTTTTACTGAATTCCATAGGCTTTGGATTGTTTTTTCATTTTAATTTGCTTCTATGCATATTTTGATTTCTTTTTTGATTTCTTCTGTGATTTGTTGGTTATTCAGAAGCATGTTGTTTAGCCTCCATATGTTTGTATTTTTAACAGTTTTTTTTTTCCTGTAGTTGACATCTAATCTTACCACATTGTGATCAGAAAAGATGCTTGAAATGATTTCAATTTTTTTTAATTTACCAAGGCTAGATTAATGGCCCAGGATGTGACCTATCCTGGAGAAGGTTCCATGTGCCCTTGAGAAAAAGGTGTAATTCATTGTTTTGGGGTGAAATGTCCTATAGATATCAATTAGGTCTAACTGGTCCATTGTATCACTTAAAGTTTGTGTTTCCTTGCTGATTTTCTGTTTAGCTGATCTATCCATAGCTGTGAGTTGGATATTAAAGTCTCCCACTATTATTGTGCTATTGTTAATTTCCCCTTTCATACTTGCTAGCATTTGCCTTACATCTTGCGGTGCTCCTATGTTGGGTGCATAATATTTATAATTGTTATATCTTCTTCTTGGATTGGTCCTTTGATCATTATGTAGTGTCCTTCTTTGTCTCTTTTTACGGCCTTTATTTCAAAGTCTATTTTATCTGATAGGAGTATTGCTACTCCCACATCCTTTTGTCTCCATTTGCGTGAAATATCTTTTTCCAGTCCTTCACTTCCAGTCTGTATGTGTCCCTTGTTTTGAGGTGGGTCCCTTGTAGACAGTGTATATAGGGTCTTATTTTCGTATCCATTCAGCCAGTCTTCGTCTTTTGGTTGGGGCATTCAACCTATTTACCCTTAAGGTAATTATTGATAAGTGTGATCCCATTGCCATTTACTTTGTTGTTCTGGGTTCGAGTTTATAAACCTTTCCTGTGTTTCCTGTCTAAAGAAGATACTTTAGCGTTTGTTGAAGAGCTGGTTTGGTGGTGCTGAATTCTCTCAGCTTTTGCTTGTCTGTAAAGCTTTTGAATTTTCCTTCATATTTGAATGAAAATCCTTGTTGGGTACAGTAATCTGGGTTGTATGTTTTTCTCTTTCATCACTAAGTATGTCCTGCCATTCCTTTCTGGCTTGAAGAGTTTCTATTGAAAGATCAGCTGTTATCCTTATGGGAATCCCTTGTGCGTTATTTGTTGTTTTTCCCTTGCTGCCTTTAATATTTGTTCTTTGTGTTTGATCTTTGTTAATTTGATTACTGTGTGTCTTGACGTGTTTTACCTTGGGTTTATCCTATTTGGAACTCTCTGGGTTTCTTGGACTTGGGTGGCTATTTCCTTCCCCACTTTAGGGAAGTTTTCAACTATTATCTCCTCAAGTATTTTCTCATGGCCTTTCTTTTTGTCTTCTTCTTCTGGGACTCCTATGATTCAAATGTTGGGGCGTTTAACATTGTCCCAGAGGTCTCTGAGGTTGTCCTCATTTCTTTTAATTCTTTTTTCTTTTATCCTCTCTGCTTCATTTATTGCCACCATTCTATATTCCACCTCACTTATCCTATCTTCTGCCTCAGTTATTCTATTGTTGTTTCCCTCCGTAGTGCTTTTGATCTCAGTTATTGCATTATTCACTATTGATTGACTCTTTTTACTTCTTCTAGGTCCTTGTTAAACATTCCTTTCATCTTCTCAATCTTTGTCTCCAGTCTATTTATCTGTGATTCCATCTTTTTTTCAAGATTTTGGATCATCTTTACTATCATTATTCTGAATTCTTTTTCAGGCAGACTCCCTATCTTCTCTTCTTTTGTTTGGTTTGGTGGGCATTTATCATGTTCCTTTATCTACTGAATATTTCTCTGCCTTTTCATTTTGTTTAGATTGCTGTGTTTGGGGTGGCATTTCTGTAAGCTGGAAGTTTGTGGTTCCTCTTTATTGTGGAGGTTCCTCCCTGTGGGTGGGGTTGGACCAGTGACTTGTCAAGGTTTCCTGGTTAGTGAACCTGGGGTCGGTGTTCTGGTGGGTGGAGCTGGATCTCACTCTCTGGAGTCCAGTGAAGTGTCCACTAGTGACTTTTGAGGTGTCTATGTGTTTAGTGTGACTTTTGGCTGCCTGTATTCTTGTACTCAGGGTTATGTTCCTGCAATGCTGAAAAATTACCCTGGTCTGTCTTGCTCTGAAGCTTGTTGGCTCTTGGGTGGAGCTTGGTTTCAGCGTAGGTACGGAGGCTTTTGGATGAGCTCTTGTTGATTAATGTTCCCTGGAGTCAGGAGTTCTCTGGTGTTCTCAAGTTTTGGATTTAAGCCTCCTGCCTCTGGCTTCCAGTCTTACTCTTACAGTAGCCTCATGATTTCTCCATCCATACAAGACAGTTGATAAAATATCTGGGTTAATGGTTAAAAGATTCTCCACAGTCTGGAACACTCAGAGAGGTTCACAGGGTTACATAGAGAAGAGAAGAGGGAGGAAGGAGATAGAGGTGACCAGAAGGAGAAGAGGGGGAGTCAAAAGGAGAGAGAAAAATCTAGCCAGTAATCAGTTCCCTAAGTGTTCTCCACAGCCCAGAAGATCCAAAGAGATTCACAGAGTTAAGTAGAGAATAGAAGGGAGAGGGAGGAGGTAAAGGGGACCTGGGGGAGAAAAGGCGAGCCAAAAGGGGAAGAGGGCAATCAAGCCAGTAATCACACTCCTAAGTAAAAGCAGGTATTGAAGATTAGATTATTAAAGGTACAAAATTGATAACAAATATCAAAAAGTAAATATTAAAAGTCTAGAGTAGAGGTTAGACTCTCAAAAGTACAATATTAAAAATACAAAACAAAATCACAAAAATTATAAACACACACACACATATATATATATATATATATATAACACATACACACACACACACACACACACACACACACACACACACACACACACACACACACATATATATATATATATATATATGAAATTTGCTTTAAAAATGGGGTCTTTTTTTTGGCCAGGTAATAGTAGGTTATGAAAATGAAAGTTAAAGGAGTAATAAACAACTTAAAAATAAAACAATTTAAAAAACTAAAAAATGATAATAATAAAATGTATCTAGGAATTTCTCTGGAGCTCTTGAGGGCAGTGTGGGGTCAGTTCAGTTTCAGATAGTTCCTTGTTCCAGCTTATACTTCTTCTCAAGGTCTATAGGTCCCTTCAAAGGTAGTCAATGCTAACTACAGGGTTTTAATCTGCTGCACCTGTCACTTCCAAAGTGGTTCCCTCTTCTTCGTTTATTTTGGCTTCCTCTGTTTGCAAGTCTCTCAGTGTCTGATTTCCACCCTGACACAAGCGGGGGAAGGTGGTCACTTTTTTAGGCTCACGTTCAGCTGTGCTGTGGGGAGGGAGGGATACTGCAAACAAGTATCACTGGCGTGTGTGGGGAGCGGTCACAGTGTATGGACCACAGTGGGTTTGCCCCCCTGCTCACGGCACGTGTGCCTTTCCAGTCTACACTGCTCAGGTTCCAGTTGCTCTGCAGGGGAACTGTGCAAAGCGGGTCCTGGGTTTCGTGAACTTCCCAGGTCTAAGCTGCTCAGGTCCAGGTTCTCGGCTACTCCACAAGACACAGACTCGGTTGGGCCTGCGGTTTGTGCCCTTCCCAGGTCCAAGCAGCTCAGGCGACCAGGTGCATGGTGAGCACACTCTCCCAGATGGCTATACGTCTCAATCACCTCCCCGGTCACAGCGGCTGGGTTCCCTGGGTGTACTGCAAGAGCGCCATCTCAGGTGGGCGTGTGTCTCCTCTGGGGAGCTGATCTCCAGCTGTGACCCTCCCGGCAGATGTCAACCGTCCAGGATCTCAGGAAGACTTGATTAGCAACTGGGAGCCTGCTCACAATTTGGTGGAGGATGCCGTCTCTGGGGCTGAGATGGCCCCTTGCTTTCCAGCTCTGGCTGTCGCCCGCCTGCCTCTCTGCCTCTGGCGGGGGGATGGGCCAGTCCGCAGCCAGCTGGCTCTCCTCTGGTATTCGCTCAATTCTTTGTGAGCAGGACAGGCTGTGACTTAGGTTAGAGCTTTTCGTGGGAGAGTTCTCTCTCTCCCCTCCCCAACCCCCCCCCCCCCGGCTATCCTACAGTTTGGGTTGCTGCCTCACATTAGCTCCCTCAGATTGTCCTCAGGGTATTCAGGCCCGGTCCTTACCCTAAGCATGCAACCCGCGCCTCCTTGTTCAGGCCCCCATCGCTGGCGGTGGACATGAGCCTCTGTGCTACTTCTCCACTGGGAGTTGCAGTTAGGCACATATTCTGTGTTTTGGGTTTTTTTTATTTTTTTTTACCTCCCAGGTATGTTGCCCTCTGAGATTCCAAAATTCCCTACAGACTTGCCAGTGAGAGGGTTTCCTGGGGTTTGGAAACTTCTCCTCCTTCACGACTCCCTCCCCAGGATGGATCTCCATCCCTGACTCTTTTGTCTCTCTTTCTGTCTTTTATATTTTGTCCTACCTCCTTTCAAAGAGGATGGGCTGCCTTTCAGGGTGCCAGGTGTCCTACGCCAGCATTCAGAAGTTGTTCTGTGGAAGTTTTTCAGCATTCAAATGATCTTTTGCTGAATTTGTGGGGGAGAAAGTGGTCTCCCCATCCTATTCCTCTGCCATTTTAGGACCACCCCAACACATGCTTTAAATTTTTTATCCTCTGAACACCACTGTGAGATAGTGTTTGCATAATTTGTTATCTACTGAGTCCCTAATATGTATCAGACACTGTGCAGAGGGTGACTCTGATGTCTGTGTGATGCTGTTCTTCGCCTCAAGGAGTTTACACTCTAGTGGAGAGACACAGAACATGTCATGGTAGGGCAGCACTTAAACATTTGGCCTTTGTCTTTCCACTAAGTGCATTCACCTGAGGGAGGCATCTGCTCTTCTCCGGGTGTTTAAAACAAAAAATCAGGAAGAAAAGAAGAGGCATAAGAGGAATGCTTCTTTAAATGCAACAAAGCTCAAAGATGAAGTGTGGGGCCAAAGTTTTCATTGGACTACATAAATAACAGCAACAGGTGGTGGTATTGCAGAGTTATAGGTAAGGAGTAATGGATTTTCAGAGAAGAATACTGCAACTTTGAGATGTGGGGAGATCTGTGGGAGAATCCAGAAGACTGACTGGGACAGAGGGAAAAACAAAGGTTTAGTAAGTGACATAGTATTTCCCCAGTCCTTGTAAGATGTATTTCATCTCACCACATGAAAATAAAAGAAAATGCACCCCAAATAGAGGAAACAGTGTGAGCAATCTATAAAGATTGGAATGTACACCTGCAACAGAGTGTATTATGATTCAGCTGGAAAAATTAGCAGTGGATAAATCAGAGTACTGGGAGTTCAGTTTGGAAAGGTACATTGGAAGAGATCATGGAATTCGTTCATGCGGGATCCAGAGAGTATGAGTAACTTATTGCTGGATTTGCACATGTGTGACTCCATTCCCCTTTAAGGAAGAACTTGGTGCCCTGCTTTTGGGAATGCTATCAACAGATGACCCATTTTGTGGCAAAGGTTGTGCAACCATGGATGCATGCCAGTGGGATCCACTAGTTCTGCTATACAGTGAATCACCTGATGGTAGCCTATCCCGTGGAATGTTGAAGAGGTTCTTACAAAGTTTATCAAAGGTGCCACCTTGGGGGTGTAGAATGGTTATTCTGCTCTTTGGGGTGTGTGTTGAAACACTGACATGAAACTGTTGGGTCCCAAACAGTTACAATACATGGGTCTAGGATCAAGGAGTCTGCACAGAATTAGTCCTCTTGCCATTGTTCCTAGAGCCCCACTTTGAAATGCCTCTTTCCTATCCCCACAAACATGAGTCTCTACTGAATTAGAAGTCCTTATGCCCAGGGAGAGGAACACTTCCACCACTGGGCACATTAATGTTATAACTGAAACTGAAGTTATTATAGCTGCGTGGTCATTAGGGGCATCATTTGTCAGATGATGCTACCATACTGGTGAAAACTAACTCTGATAATCAAGAGGAGCTAGACTCTGAGCTGCATAATCAGAATGGAGAGGAGATCTTGGAGAGCTACTGAAGCATTCCTTGGAGCTTCTATGCCTGATAAGAGTGCATCTTCCACAGACTGACAAAAGCAAAACAACCATGCTTGTAACCCTCATAAAGATCTGAGTCAGGTCACCTAGAATACAGAGATTTAACAGATCATTTGTCAGCCACCAAACATTGATATGAAAATAGCAACCAAAGTCTCAGACTCCTCAGGGAAGAGGCTCTCCATCATCTGGCTGGACAATTACCTAGACCAGCTACAGCCCTGGACAAAGGTAAGAATAATCTAGAAAAATCCACCTAGAGGGTGGAAATAATAATCAATATTTATGGTCTTGGGGAAAGCTGCAGCAGTGGGTACTGTAGCGCATGCCATTAATTCTAATTGCTTAATCTTATTAAAAGAATGTAATTGGATGCCACCTTGAAGAGTAGATGACAGTGTAATGAATGTGGGTTACAAGTAGATCTTCATGGCATAAGGGTGGGTTGGAGCAGATGCTTTTGCTAGTCTACAACATATCCTCTTCCCTACTACTACTTCCAGGGGTGCAGACACTTCTGTGTGTGCTAACAGCACCCCACCTCCAACATAAACCACTCATCTTGTTGCATTTCTGTCCTGTAATTTTCACTGAAGGTGCAGAAGCCAACTCAGTTCACATGCAGGAAATCCCTGGCAGTGCAGGAGTGTTCATTCTGGACAGGTTGGGATCTGATGAGTAAGTACCCTAGCCATCCTCTCCATGGACAGTTTTTGGAGGAATTCTATTTATTTATCAGAGGGCCAGGTTGAGTTGAGTCTCTGTCACCTACAACTGCGACCTCGAGAATGTGTCTTTCATTGGCTTTTTGTACTTCATGTTACATTTCCCTGTAGTAGCTTTCTAGAATGTACTCCCAAATAAAATGTGTGTGCACTCAGTCATTAAGTCGTGTCCAACTCTTTGCAACCCCATGGACTGTAGCCTGCCAGACTCCTCTGTCCGTGGGATTTCCCAGCCAAAAATACTGGAATGGGTTGCCATTTCCTTCTCAAGGGAATCTTCCCCATCTGGGGATCAAACTCACATCTCCTGAATAGCAGGTAGTTTCTTTACTAGGGAAGCCTCCCTAAAATATACCTGTACCAAAATTTCTGTCTCAAGTCCTGTTTATGGGAGAACTCAAACTAAGACAATTTTGATGTAACTTTGGAAAACAAGGATATGCATACATAGTAGATTACATATAACAATGAACTGAGATGTCTGGGGAGTCAAATAGGAAAAAGAATAGCAAAGTACCACTATTTTGCAGCAATAAATAGTTTTACATGAAATGAGTTGGACAGTCAGGAAGAATTTTAGTGCTGGGGAAAAAGTCCATCTGTCATTTGTGTTAAGATGTTTATTTTTAGGTGTCCTTTATTGCTGTGCTTTGTATACCAAACTAATACAGATTGAGCAGAACAACTGCTTAAGTTGTTTATCTCCTCATTTTTTTTTAAAATATAGCATGTATTGCTTGTTCTCCTATTTATAAAGTGAGATATATTTATCATGGAAAATTTGGATATTGCAAAAATACATAGAAACGTTACTTGTAAGCCTACCATCCAAGATTTTCCATAGGTAGTGTGAAACAAGTTTAAAGTTGTATGCTATCTATATTTCCATTCTGTATACAAATCTAGGACAGGATTATGCCAAGTAAATATAAAGTGAAAGGTCTATGTTTCAGACTGTGAATATGAAGCTCAGATCCTGGCTCCCTGAACCTTTATTCTTGTCCAACATCAAAACTCCTGTCATAAACCTGAAAATAATATTTTAGCCTACAAATATGCCATGGTTTGTTGACCGACTCATAGATTAATTGAGGGGTTTTTTAAATTTAATTAATTAATCATTATTGTGTGGCCAAATCTACAATGAGACTAATAGGGTGAAAGGTCAGAAACACGTTGTTTTTAAAAACATTGCCAAATTGCTTTTCTGAAAGATTAACTCAATCACCTTTCTATCAGATAGCAATGAGTAAACTGTCTCACTGTCACCAACTCCATGTTTGGTTTTCTTTTTATTAAACAGTGATAGGCCTGGATCATCAGGGGAGCCATATTAAGAGGATATTGCACACAAATGATTTTAATAAGTGAGCTACTGGGCCTTATCCCCCGGAGAAGGGAATGGCTACCGATCCCAGTATCCTTGCCTGGAGAATTCCATAGACAGAGGAACCAGGTGAGCTACAGTCCATAGGGTCACAAAGATTGGACACAGCTGAGCAACTCACGCTTTACTTTCACTGGGCCTTCCCAGTTCCTGGTGAGAATGAGTCTAGACACTTTATAAGACCTTCATATGGTACCATCTTGACCTGAAATAATTAATGAAGTCTACATCTAATTCATAATCATTTACTAATTTATACATGTATTTGGTTTTACAACAGAGAAATCTATTAAAAGAATACGACCCTCAGAGGTACGACATTTTCATAACTGAAACTTTTTAAAAAACTTAAAGAAAAAAAAAAAGGAAAACCAGATCATCCTCAATGCTGTTTAGCCCTCTGAGTCAAGCTCAAGTCCTCCCTCATGAGTAATGCTGTCTTCATTAATTTTCTTTTCTGCCAGATGGTTTGCTAATTTAAAATCCCTCCAGTGATAGGTGTTTTATTATAGACAACCCGCTTGGCAGGGGAAAGTATGACTGCAGCCTTTCACACCTCCAGTGATGAAGTTAATGAGTTCATATCAAGTTTATGAAACTCTTTTCACTTACTCTGACTTGCAGAATTGGATTCAGGGAGGAAGAATATGGATCTCAAGTTCCAGGAATGCCTTGATAAAGACCATTCAGAAAATGTTATGGATTCAAGAGAAAAAAATATGTATAATGTTCTTTCCCATTAAGATTGCCAATATTTTTTAAGTGAAGTCCTTTATTAACTCACAGCCAGTCTATTATCAAAGTTTCTTAGTTAGTCTTCTGGGGATTTTAATTTCTTGCTTTTCTAAACCACTCTTCAAATGACCATCACAATAATGTCCCCCCAAATGCCTCTAATATCATGCAACCAACAGTTATTTAAGGTCCAAGTCCTTGGCTTGTAATTCAAATCATCCATTCCCAAGTTTCCTTTCTTGTGCTTCTCTGCACAAACCTGTCACTTTTGCCAAGATGAGTCCACTCACAGTAAAGTCACGCTAATGTTGGTCGGTTCAACTCTTCTGTTTATATTTCTAATCTTGGTTTTTCTCTTTCTATTTTACTTACATCTGAGGCCCAGCTAAAAGGCCACTTCTCTTATTAAGCCTCCTTTGTTTCCTCTTCTAGGAGTTATGTCACTTCTTCTGACCTCTTAGAGGACTTATTTTCTGCATTACTCTGGTTAACAATTGACGTTTTGTCTTTTATTGCAGTTAATTGAATTTATATGTGGTCACTTCAGATTATAAGTTACAATAGTGCAGGAAACTTGTTTATGGATTGTTTATATTCCTTATTGTACTTGCAGAGAACTTGTGAAAAGTAGGTGACAGATCAATATTTATTTATTGGAAGCACAAATGCATTTTCCAGGCAGTGACGAAAAATATTTAATGACTCGTAATAAAACAGGACACTGAATTGCTTATCATGAAAGATTCCAAGAAGAACTAAATAATATACTTTCTTGATGGCACTGCTAACTAAGGTGCACAAACTAGAGTTTTCTAATAACAGATCTAATTCAGGCAAGTGGATAATTTTAAAGTAAGAATTTAAGTATACACTTAAAATATTTCAGACCAACATATGACATTTAAATGAATAAAATGCTACAAAATTAAAGCATCATTTTGTAACTCAGTTACTGGTATAGCGAAGATCATTCTTAAGAAAATTATGGGCTTCCCAGGTGGCACTGGTGGTAAAGAATCCACCTGCAATGCAGGAAACACAGGAGACCTGGGTTTGATCCCTGGGTTGGGAAGATCCCCTGGAGGAGGGCATGGCAGCTCACTCCAGTCTTCTTGCCTGGAGAGTCCCATGGACAGAGGAGCCTGGTGGGCCACAGTCCATAACATTGCAAAGAGCTGGACAAGACTAAAGTGAATTATTACAGAGAGGTTCAGAATTTTTTCAGGAGGTTTTTAGAGGGTCTGTATCTCTTTCAACACATTTTAGGAGAAATCTGGCCTAATTTATATACTAATAATAAATTTAAATAGAAAGAGTTCTGCCTCTTTTTTCTATATCATTTGCACCCTTATCAAAAATTATGTTCCATTCTAAGCATGTACTATTGCTGAAATATCACCATGTAAATATAGAAAGCCACCTTCTCTTGAACTTTGAAATATACTCTCTGCTTATCAAGAACTTAGAAAACTAGAGTGATCAAATATTCACTTATCAGCAAATGCTTCTTGGGCATCCATATGTACTAGGTGGTATTTCAAAAGGCAAAATATTTCAGTTGTAAACAGACAAAATTTATAACCATATGAAGTATATATTATAACTGGGTAAGATCAACTGGTGGCTCAGTGGTAAAGAATCTGACCGACTGCCAAAGCAGGAGATGTAGGTTCAGTCCCTGGATCAGGAAGATACCCTGGAGAAGGAAACGGCAACTGACTCCAGTATTCTTACCTGGGAAATTCCATGGACAGAGGAACCTGGCAGGCTACTGTCCATGGGATCGTAAAAGAGTAGGACATGATTTAGCGACTAAACAAAAACAACAAGATACACACAAAACCCAAAACATTATACATAAATTAACTTATATTACAACACACGAGCTTAAGATAAAAGAAATAGAAATAAAATGATTAGGAGTTGGGGGGAAGCACAGCTTACAAATTTCTGATTTTGATTCTTAGTTCATGTTTTCAAGTATTAACCCAGTACAGTGTAAACTTTTAAAAGTCTTAATTATGTTACATAATATTAGGATATAAGCCCTGAAAACAGTAGCGAGTTAGCAAGTTAAAACAAATTATGAATATATCTTACTCATTTAATGGATTATTCATGAAGGGAAAAAGTATGTCGCTCAGTCATATCCAACTCTTTGTGACCCAATGGATGGTAGCCTCCCAGGCTCCTCTGTCCATGGGATTCTCCAAGCAAGAATACTGGAGTGGGTTGCCATGCCCTCCTTTAGGAGATTTTCCCAACCTAGGGATTGAACCTGCAATTCCTAGTCTCCTGCATTGACCGGGGGTTTCTTTACCACTAGCGCCATGTGGAAAGCAAAGGTGTGCCATAATTAGATTTTTATTTTAAAATACTGTTTTGATCACCATGCAAAGAGCAGCCTGTTGAGAATACAGATAGATGACTGTCACAGTTATAAGGCTGAGATGATGGTGGCTTAACTGAGGTAGAAGTTGAAGGGAGGAGAAGTAACCAGGTATGTTTTAGAGACAGAATCAAATAGGACCTGCTCATAGTGATAAAAAAATAAGTGATAAAAATTAAAAGATAAGAAATTAATTAAGACTCCTTGGTGACTGACTTAAGCAGAAGAATGATGCCATTTGCTACCCAATGGGAAAGATGAAATGAGGCACAGGATTGAAAGTGGTTGATATAGAACAAATTAAGAATTTCATTTTATAGAGAATAAAATGGTGGTTACCAGGGGATGGAGGGGTGAGAAAATAAGATTGATTTGTTTAAGGAGACAAGCTTGGAATGAATAGTAAATAAGTCATATAGATCTAATGCCTAGTATAATGATTACAGACAGTGAGATTGTATTTTAATTATGTGATATGGTAAATGGGCTTCCCAGGCAACTCTTGTAGTAAAGAATCTGCTTGCAATTGGAGACATGGGTTCTATTCCTGAGTTGGGAATATCCCCTGGAGGAGAATATAGTAACCCACTCTAGTACTCTTGGCTGGAGAATTCCACGGACAGAGGCGCCCGGAGGGCTGTAGTCCATGGGACGGCAAAGAGTTGGCAGGCCTGAAGAAACTCAGCACGCACACACATACGCAATGTGATAAATATCACTACAAGGGCAAACAGCCTCACAGTATATAAACATGCCAAAGTAACACGTTGTACAACTTTAATATACACAATGCTTTATGACAAACTTTTTTCAGTAAAAAAATTCTGTTTTAGCTGAGTCCTTTTAATCAGGTTACTAGTTGCCCATATCAACAAGTCAAATAGTGAGTGACTCATGAATCTGGGATTCTGGGGGAAAGTCAGGGCTTGAACTCCATACCAAAATCAGTTTTCTAAACTAAATAAATATCTTGGCTTCAAATTTAAGAGATTTTTTTCGGAAATGATATCTGTATCACTCTCATTATATGCTCAGTTTGTGGAAAATCTTGGGCAGGAGGCACTTCCAGGGAGATGATAACCAAAGGCTATCTTTTAAATTTAAATCACAATAGTGGGACTGAAAAATGGGGTCTTACAATCTGTAATTGTCCTTACTTATTGCTTCAGAATACAAATGAGCTATCTATACTAATTCAAACGTATTTTTTACAGTGTCTTTAACAGGTGAAAAATTGACCAGAACTATCAATGGTTAAATCTACTTGCTTTTCTTTTCTTTCTCTTTGAAAGAAAATACTCTAAGCTCATCAAGTGGAAATTGTGCTCATGGTATTCGTTCTTTATTCAGGATATAAGGATTATTAATACTGCCAGGATTATTTTTCCTAATTAATCATATTAAATTTCATATTCCTCAGATCTCTCACTATTTTTTTTTTTAAACACACCCTCTAACCACAGACCAAATGGGTTGTGGATCAAGTCCTCATTATAGTATTTCTTTCATTTTACTTCTGTTTGACTCTAACAAAAATCTCACTGCTGCCAATTTCCAAAGAATTAATAGCTGTATACTCTATCAATGTCACAAAATAAATGAGCCTGGAATATATTTAGAACAGAGTCACACTAATTTTGCTAGTTGAAATCTTTAGCTCGAAAAATTGAAAAGTGCATATTTTCAATGTGTTTTCACTTACAAAACTCTTCTTTTAAGGTTCAAACATTCTGTAAACTTGGGATATAAAATAGTTTAGGAAGAAACACTGTGTTTAATGTATATAATTCCTTTCATCTTACTGTCATTAAAGGCTCATTATATAAAAAGAAAAAAAGTCTGATTGATGGTAAAATACTAACAACACTTGCAACACTCACCTCTAGGACAGAGATTATAGAGCATCTTAGATTCTGTTTAATCACTGCAGCAAACACTTGTTCTAGAGTTGTCTATTGGTATATAGTTGGACTATTCACTTCCATCTCTTTTTTCCCTATTCAATGACTTTTTTTGTTCCAGCATTACAAATTGTACATTCCACTACTTTTGACTCATTGTGATGGCCTTTGAAGAATCAAAACAATGCAAAATTCAATATGAATACGAACGAGTGTTGTCTTGAGTAGAGAATAGTCATTTTGCTGTGAAAAAAAATTTTTTTTTTTACTTCTTAGTCTATCTTTTTTATTTCCTCCTTCTTTCCAGAAGATACCAACTAAAGCAAGTCAGTACTATAGGGAGAAGAAATTTCAGGTTTTGCTCTTTGTTTTTAGATTTCCCACTTGATTTTTATTTAATCCAATCCAAGTAGGCCTAAAAGACTTCTCATAGATTTCTTGTATGAGATGCTAGTGAGAAATATTGTCTGGTATGTGCAGGAGAAGTTTATTTTCCCCTTATTTAAAATGAAAAATGACTTATATAGTCTAATTTTCCTAAGAAGAAATCAAATATTTTGACCTTGTTATTTGTGAAATAATCCTCTTTTTCCAGAAGTAAAACATAATATATGCCAGTGAAATAACTGTCTTCAATCAACATGAAATTTTGTATTTCTAAAGGTATATTTTAATTTGTGGGATTTACAACAGGAAAATTACTAACAACAATTAATAGTTTATCTACTAAAATATTTTTTTTCAAAGCAATATTAACAAAAGTATAATGTTAGGCCAAATTTTTTATAAGACATTGGAGAAATTTTTTTTCTTTGAGTGACATACCAGGCTCAAATATAGGCCCAGCAGTTATGCATTTAATGTGTATTTAAATATCTTTTGTAGAAACATAGTCAAATACAAATATATGAAGCATTATTTCAAAACAAAAATAATTAATTTACCTCTTTGCTAAGAATCCTTGTTTTTTGTTGTTTCCTTTCTTTTCTTTTGCTACAGAGTCAAACTTGAGATTACACAAAAATCTCATTTTCAACTGACAGGAGGATATGCTTATCCTAATGTTTGGTTATTGTTAAGAATAAACTTAATCACCCATGTAAGGGTTGAAAACTAACGTAAGTTTTTCAACACTTTCCTATAAATGACAATTTATTCTCCTTTCACAGAAAGTGAGATCTTGTCTTGGGACAGACTGGGAAATTTCACCTTAAATGTATGAACTGCGGTTCAACAATATTCTTCCTCTTTTCTTCAAGTCAGGTTCCCAAGCTGAGAAAGGGTCATCACCATGTTAAGCAGGGTCGTCACCATGTTAAACACTTAGAGGGAAAGTGAATTCTGGGGGCAATGCTGTTTTTTTTATACTGCGGCTCCTCAAGAGGGTTTTCAAAAAGACAAGATCTACCAACATCTTTTCTCACTCTCGGGACCAAGAGGCAGTGGAAACATTTCAAGATTTCCTTTTGCAACACGATTTTTCAAAAGATTTCGTTTCCTTTTAAATCTGAGACTCTCATCACTGGAAGTCAAAACATTTTCTGAAGAGTTTTATAGGGGCTTGTTCAACTGGTTCATGTGATAAAAAATGTGTGCTGAGCAGACAGGTTTTTGCAGCCATTCTTCATCTTCAAAACACTCAGCAACATCTGCAATTTACCTTTCAACTCAAACACCCTGGGAAGAATACCTCTGCTAAACCACCAGATAGCTATCTATAGCAGGAGAGTTCTGAGCTCTTTTCTAGATTTTTGCAGAGTTTTCAAAGCATTCCCAAGTGAACATCCATTGTTTGTTTAATAAAGTTAGCCATTCTTGTACATCATTCATACATTTTTAAACATTTGCATTACCAAGAATATCAGCAGCTCTCTGTGAAGAAAGCAGTGCGTTGTGGCATTATTTTACAAAAGGTGAAATATATAGTAAGGTCAGTCATTGGAAGGACACTAGCAATACAGATGCCAAGCCAGTTCCTCCAGGACAAATCCTTTGTTTACAAAACTTTAAATGTATCTTGCCTTTGCCTTTTTTCATGCAGTTCTTTGCAGCAGGAAAAGTTTTCTTGAATTTCAACATCATTTACAAATCTTACAAATACTATAGTGTGACATTTATTGGTGAAATCTGTTGACTCATCAACCTGGAGAGAGAAGCTGTTGTTTTTCAGTTTATTATATCCAACCTTTCCAGCACAATGGGATGTACCATCAATACATCAACTGATTTACTGTTTCCAAGTGGAACCTTTTCATGTTATCATACTGTATCTTGTCACAGCATTTTACTTTCTCATTTTACATGCTGGCTTTATTAGTTTTCCTTTTCTGGGCAATAGGTTTTGCTGTTACTAAGTAAATTATTTCCCAGGCCTTTCCAATCCAGGCTTTTATTTTGTTTGTTTTGGGATTCCAATAGTTGTTTGAAATGATCAGAACCTTTATTTATCAAATGGCGATGAATTTGGTAGAACTGTTGAAAGCTGTTTTTCAAAGATAATGTACAATGGAATAGGGAAGACTTGAATTACAAACCCACGTAAAATGCATTTTTAAGTAACTATCATAGTAGAAATGGGTGATTGTTTGTCTCCTGTTGCATTATTGCAGTGAAATGACATATAGGATTTTAATCCCTTATCATTAATCTCATCAAAATTTTCCAATCCCATACATAGAATCCTCCTCTTCTTCCTGACACCTCATCCTCAAAAATCACCACCTTAGACCTTATATGTTTGTAATATGTGTATATCATATGTAGCTAATTAAATGTGAAATAAAAGGGCATAATAAATAAGCAAGCAAAAAATTGCCAAAATATATGAAGTATTCAAAATATACTTTACTTCTGACACCATCCACATTTTATAACATTTAATTCAAGAGTAAAGAGGTAGGACTTTCCCTGGTGGTCCAGTGGTTGAGAATCTGCCTGCCAATGCAGAAGACATGAGTTTGATTCTTGGTCTGGGAGGATTCCACTTACCACAGGGCAACAAAGCCCCTGCACCAGAAGTACTGATCCCTCACTCTGGAGCCTGCCAGCTGCAACTACTCAGCCTGCAACCCACAGCCACTGAAGCTCTTGCTCCTGGAGCCTGTACTCCTCATCAAGAGAAGCCACTGAAATGAGAAGCAGCGAGAGAGTAGCCCCCACTTGCTGAAACTAGAGAAAGCCTGTGGGCAGCAGCAAAGATTCAGTGCAGCTAAAAATAAGTTAATCTTTTTAAAAAAGAAAGAAAATGAGTTCCCCCTGCCAAAAAAAATTGAGAGTAAAGAGGTAGAGGAAATTTGGGGAGTGTAAGCAGATGACCATGACATTTAATAATTTCTTTTAGAGATTATAAATCTCTGCCAGGTCTCTGACCTCACAAACCATCTCTTGGTTGCATGCACCTGGCTAAAATAAAGAATATTGATGCCAAATAGGTCTCACTACATTTACAAATATGAAGAATGAAGGAAGATAGGAATCTGGTAAAGAAAACTGAGTGAGTGTGCCATATATTGTTTAAGGAGAGCCTACTCTGGGACTGGAGGGAAATACGCTAGCAAATGTTTTATAGTTTCCACTGCTTTCAGTGAGCTGGAAGGGAATGTACAGAAAGCCCTATAGGAAATATCCAGGAAAGCTACCCAGGGAACCTCAAAAGCAGACTCCACTATTGACTCTTCTCCCATTTAGACTTCAGTTCTCTCATTCATAAACCTAGCAGGTTAATGGATGAGCAAACTTCATATTCTGAGATCCTATAATTTTGCTTCTTTTTCTCATCAGGAGGCTTAAATACATTAAAGCGAGTCTCTCATTTCTCCTTCTATCATAAATTCAAATTTTGTAAAACATCCTGCCTCATGCTACATTGGAGAATTCCACTCCATCTCCTTTCTCCTTATAAAATAAGGAGGCATAGCCTTCTAAACTGCAGATGGCAGTAACAGGAATTGCATGAGTTGTAGGTGTGTGTGCTAAATAGCTTTAGTCATGTCTGACTCTTTGCAGCCCCATGGACTGTAGCCTGTCAGGTTCCTCTGTCCATGGAATTCTCAAGGCAAGAACACACGCTGTCCTCCAAGGGACCTTCCCAGCCCAGGGGTCAAACCCATGTCTCTTACATCTCCTACTTTGGCAGGTGGGTTCTTTACTACTAGCGCCACCTTGAAAGCCCGGGTTACAGATAGAGGGTTGCAGAAATTAAACAGACTAGCTGGTGGTGGTGATAAAATACTTAATATCACTCCCCACTATTGTTCTGCTGTAGATTTCAGATTCTACATTTTCACATCCTGAAAAAGACATGGGATATATATCATTTGAAATGTGCTGGCACAGAGGTACTCAACTTGTTTATCTAGGACAGTCATGTCATGGCTCAATCCTCAAACTGCACGACTAAATATTCAGCATCTGTTATTCTCCCTCACGCTTTGTTTTTGATTGGAAGCCAAAAAAAAAATCATGCCTTCCTCTCTTCACACAACAGAAGGTAAACTGTTGGCACTCAGATGTTAAATAATGCCATTATAAAGACTGTTATGTTTGAAACATAATTAAAAAATATCTCACATGGCACTTGAAGCATTTTTTTAAAGGCTATGATATAGTTAAAAACAAATAACTGTTGATTACTTTCAAGTTTCTCCTAGGAGTATTAACCAAAATAGCAGGAGCTTGAAAGTTAAATTTCTAGTTAGTATACTTATTTTTTGAGCACCCATTCATTCAGATTTGGCCTTTAAAAACACTGGATTATTTATATTCGTCAACATGAATAAAAGTTGAAATGTCACCTTGTGTATTTCTCTCTAGCTCTAAGATTTTATATAACTTTTTAAAATTAAGATTTAAGAGTTGAACTTAGATGATACCGTGACAAGTTCACTAACAGTGGTTATACAGAGGTCAAGCAATAATAAGTGCAATATCCTATGTGCTTTTACATTAATTTGCTAGTTGGTGGATGGAAACTCCATTCAAAGCTGTAGTCTTATAATAAAATTAACACTGAAAAACTGTCATAATATAAGTATTAGAAGGTTAATAAAAGAAGAAGGCTCAAATTTATACAGGATAGTAATAAAGAAGAAAAGCTGTTGGGTTAGACTCCTAGCTCCATCTCTTTCAAGCTGGATAAGTTATTTATAGTTCTCTCATCCTCAATTTCCTCTTAGCAAAAGCAGATTAAATACTTCTCTTATTGATGTTTTATGGATTAAAGTCCATGTGTAGCTGAGGCAGTGTTCACACTGCTTGGTACTGAGAGAGTGTGCAGTCTATGGAAGTTGATTTTATCTGCTGCTCCAGATTGTGAGGTTCTGTAGAGAGGGTTCAGTATCCCATGAACTGTTGTATTCTCATTGCATAACCTTAGGTCTGTGAATATGAGGCTTTGCTTATATCCATAGATGGATTTGCTCCCATTAAGTTTTTCAACTTACCTTTCTTCTATTCTCTGGCCCCACTGATATACTATATTCTAAAAAGAAAAGCCCTAGCTGCTACTACATTTTATTTAATTCTTTCCTCCAATTGAGACCAGTTCATAAGAATATGGAGAAACAAGGAAAGACATATTTAGAAACAAGCTAATTCTTATTTTTCTAATCAAGAACATTCTAGAGAGTTGGCTTCTAGCGACTCCTGGGGTCACTGTCCTGGAGAACTAAATGTAAGAACAGTTGGCTTGTAGCAGCCCTTGGGATCACTGTCCCGGAAAGCAAAATATAAGAACCAACATTCTTCTAGCTTTGTGCTGAGTACACACAAGAGGAAATCACATTTCTCTCACTTACGCAGCTTTAATAATTGCTTCTTTGCACTGTTTCCTTGATTATGAACCTCGAATACTAAGTGTAACAGTTTAGAGCCCTGCAAGGATACACTCATCAGCAGCACTTGGTAACACGTCTGACACCCAGGAGCTTGAATGCCAGCCTAAGTGGTAACTCACGACAAAAGGTAAATGGTAGCCCAGTTCCCCTCTCCACTCTTTCCTGTGTACCCCAGCTAGCTTCCACTCTTCACAGATAAGAGTTTTTCCTTGAGTTCCTGGAGAGTTGCTTTTTGAAGCTTCCGTGGCCAGTTCTCAGGACTGACGTTACTGTGGTGACTATTAGGACTTCCACTTAATCACTATGTTAGCAGAGATGGAGATGCATTTCTCTCCCCATCTGCTTTTGGGTTCTGTAATCTGCACGTCTTGTGCTCATGGGAGCCAGCAAAGAGGACGTGTGTGCTGACGCTCACACCACACTCCACTGATGACGAAGTTCTGTGTGCTTGGCCTCTGAGTCGTGTCCAACTCTTTGCAACCCCGTGGACTGTAGCCCGCCAGACTCCTTTGTCCATAGGATTTTCCAGGCAAGAATCCTGGAATTGGTTGCCATTTCCTAATCCAGGAGATAATCTCCCACCCAGGGGTCAAACCTGAGTCTCCTGCATCTCCTGCATCGGCAGGCGGACTCAGCACTGAGCCACCTGGGAAGCCCACTGAAGCTCTGCGCCCTTCTCGAAGCTGCAGTCACCTGGAAAGGCCACCTTGTCACAACTTCAGAGCCTCCTGGGCTAATGATGCAACCTGGTTTCTTTCTTCCTGAAATCAATCCTGGAGCAAGGACAGCTTTTAACTTAATTTTAATGGATTGTTATTTTAAGTGACAAACAACTATGTTTGTCTAATTGCTACTAACATTGAAAACTTTCCTTCCTCATCTCCTAATTTGTATCAGCGCCCTAACCTTAGGGAGGCAGACTCTTTCGGACTATGGGGGAAGTTATCTGATTATGTACTTTCTGGCACAAATTTCCAGTGCAAACCTGCTTCAAAAAACACAAGTTCATAGTTTTTATTGGCATTGACATTAAAGGTATTAAATATTTCTTCTCATTTTCCTCCCTAGCTTTCCTTTCTCTCTTCTCTATAGGAAGTTACATTAAACAATGAAAAAGGAAATGATTTCTAACATAAAATTCTTAGGCAAATTCATATTTCCTGATTCCACAAATGTTTATAAAGTTCCACTTCTATACATTTTTTTTCTAGTTTCAAAAATTAGCCGAGGGAAGATCTATCTATCTATCCATTCATCTACCCATGACTACATGTATATTCTCTGATTTTTCCCAATCTAGAACCACTCAAACCACTGTGAGTTTGGACTTGTTGTTAAAAATATTTTCCATTAAAAAAAAAGAAAAAGAAAAAAAATATTTTCCATGATAAAAGGACTGTTCAAAGTAAGCTACTGTGAACTTAGAACTTAGCTTAAACAAAGATAGAACCCTAGAAAATCACTTGCATTACCTTGAGCCAGAGAGTCATGGCCTTGTTTCAGTCTATGCCTTTGTCTGTGGGGTCCATGCACACTAAGCCACTTTAGTGGAGTCTGACTCTTCGTGACCCCAGGGACTCTACACAGCCCACAAGCTCCTCTGTCCACGGTCACTGACCAGCGAAGCCCTGTTCGACTCCTCTCATCCCCTCCACCTTCATATTCGCAGGGTTCCAAATTTGGATCAGGGTTCTCTTCCTTTGAGAAATGCCCCGAGGTTAAATACCCAGCTTCTATGATCTGAGACTCCCATATGCAGATTTCTACTAAAGCACTGTTTTTTAGTTTCCCAGGACTCCCGTTTTGCAAAGCCATTCACTGAGCTGCTATTGAATGCCAGTCAGCTATGTTGCTTCTTGTGGTTGTTCAGTTACTAATTTGTGTCTGACTCCTTGTGACCTTATGGACTGTAGCCCACCAGGCTCTGTTCCCGGGATTTCCCAGGCAAGAATATGGGAATGGGTTGCAATTTCCTTCTCCAGGGGATCTTCTTGGACCAGGGATCAAACTTGTGTCTCCTGCACTGGCAGGTGGATTCTTTACCACTGAGCCATCTGGGAAGCCCATGTTCCATGCAGAAGAGGGAAATAAGTTTTTATCTACCCTCTGAGTTCTTGGCTGAGACCCCTACAATAAGAGGTAGATTAACAAGAGAAAAATGAATAGGAATTTATTAATTGAAATTATTTATTAATTTAATACTTAAATTATGGTTTAATTTATAATAAATTATTGTTAAATAATAATTTATCATTTAAGTGATGCCTTCTCCAGGTTGATAGGGTCTAAAGTTGTCTCTGAGGATTAATCTTGTCCTTCCAGGTTAAGAGGGGAGAAGGAATCCTACTTTTAGGCAAATTGAGAGAGGAGACCGAGCTATCTTTGTATCTATTTCTTCTCAGTTGCCTTTAGTTCAAAGCAATCTTTACTCCAGAGTGGCATAGCTTGGGGCATCAGGATACAATGTCAGGTACTAAAGGGATAAACGTGAACAAAGAAACCAGAGTCTGCTCTCATGAACTGATTGTCAAAGACAAGAATCTGGCAATTTGTACAAGTAGTACTACTAATTCTAATACTAATGTAATACTAATAATGAGGAAACAAATGCCTACTATCTTTTACTGAGAACACATGCCAGGCACTATGCTTACTCTTTTTCTTGCATTATCATTCCTGAATGGATGACTCGTGTACTTGATTTAACAGCTACAAACCTTGCCACTTCCCTCTCCCTCATTCATGGTGATGTTAGTTGCATTTCTTGACCCTTCAATATCAACAACCAGGCTGATTTGAGGAAGAGCATAAATTAGGAAGTCCATCTGTGGAGAGAGGGCATCAGAATCACTTCAGTGATGAACTCCTTGAAATCCTGCGTACTCAAAGACTCCCACTTCTTGCATTCTTCTTTTTCCCCAGTTCTTGCTCTTCCACTTTTGGTTACATGAACTTATTGTCTTTGTGTGTATTAGAGTCTTATATTCTCTTTTCTTTTCATCATCTGGCCCTGAAATCTCGATACCCATGAATTTCTCTTTGGCTCTGACATACTGCTCTGATAGTTCTTTTCTTTCTTTCCCTAGAGATAGTGTCCACACCATTTATTGTCCTCTCTTGGATCCTGTTGCTAAACCCACAGAATAATGCATGCTCTCTGAGATTGACAAGTGCCATACCTCACATAGAAAACCTAAAACCAAACAAGGCACTTTCCGCTTACATAACAGACTCTCTGTTGTTCAGTCGCTCCGTTGTGTCTCACTCTCTGTGACCCCATGGACGGCAGCACGCCAGGCTTCCCTGTTCTTCACTGTCTCCCAGAGCTCGCTCAAACTCATGTCCACTGAGTTGGTGATGCCATCCAACCATTTCATCTTCTGTCATTCCTTCTCCTTCTCCTCCCACTGACTCTAGTACTGAAATTATCTTTCTAATGAGAATCAATTATGCTTTATTCATGATTAACACGATATACAACTTCTTTTTCCATCAATGTTTGATGGTCCTTTACCCCTTTTCAACTTCTAATTTAATAATCTCTCTGCTTTCACTTTGGCAAAAAAATCCATTTTAAGAACTTGTCAGGCAAATATCTGGAAGTACATACACTATTTGCTTTATCTCATGCTTGGATTTGCAAATAATAAGAAAGGCATTTTAATATTTTATATTTAAATGTGTACATTGTCTTGGCATGCCTCTCTCTCTCCTACTTTGGATAAAAAGAAGAGCGTTGACATTCTTCCAATTTAAATTTACCCTTGTAGATGGTTTAACTCCCAAGTATCCTTAGTCAAGAATTGTGGAAACTTTATTCTGTCTTGTAACTCTGTTCTATACATTTTCAAACTAGGGAATAAAAATCCCCAAACTGGATTGCCTGCTATAACAAATTGCTCTAGCAGCTCAGTGAGTTTTCTCTTTAAGTATTTCCCACAAAGGTCTCGATTTAGGTGGTGCAGTGGTAAAGAATCCACCTGCCAATGAAGGAGATGCAGGAGAGGCGAGTTCGATCCCCGGGTCAGGAAGGCCCCTGGAGGAGGAAATGGCCACCCACTCCAGTATTCTTGCCTGGGAAATTTCATGAACAGAGGAGCCTGGGGCGGGGCGGGGTGCGGTGGGGGGGTGTGTGTGGAGTTGGGGGGGCAGTACTGCTACAGTTCATAGTGTAGCAAAGAGTCAGACATGACGGCACATACACACCTTGAGTTTTATATTAAAGATCCTAATATGGTTTTCCAGTTCTCTGTCTGACTGACTAAATATATTTCAGCAGCAAGCTGCTTTTAAAATAGCCTCTTGCTTAAGTCTGAAGCCTTTTTCCTTCTTTCATAGTAGCCTAATTTGCTGACTTAATTCCCCATGATTTGTTTTCATTAACAGGCTACCACATAAAGGTCAACAGTGAGAATCTAACGTCCTGAAATTGAGCACATGATCATTATTTAATGTGCTTCTTTTTCTCTGATTCAGGTATGATATGAACCTAGCTTGGAGACAGGATACAAGAATATTTGTTTTACCATATGAAACAAATATGCTTACTGAGAACTTGGAGCCTGAATGCTTTTACTCCCAGAATCAATTGTAGATGACCAGAGTATCTCCTTTCCACAAGTTCTCTCCAGGCAAAAACATTAGAGCACAAGAAGAGACTTTTTGTTGATAATTGGCATTTTAAAATAAAAAATTAAGTGTTGGTAGAGATGCCAAATGGATCTTCATTTGACCTGTTTGTCTGTAGAATAAGTCACATAGCATTGAGGTCAGGCTTCGCTTCACTACTGTCCCGTTTTGCTGGAGCTCTGATCCAGAAGGATCATTGCTGAGAATGAAAGGTTGTCCATTTTCAGAGACTGTTGATTGCTTTGCTGCTCTGTTAGGGATTCCAATTCCACTGTCAGAAGAAGGCAGGCTGCAATTCACTGGGCGCTACTTAAGGCCAGCGTGGTTCCCTCAACAAACCATTCAACAGATAAGCGCTAATATGCCTTTAGGTCACTATCGCTCTCCGAGTTAAGCTGAATGCAAGAAACCTGGGACTGTAGGACCTTTTGTTACTAGACCAAGAAAATATATATTATTCAATTTTGATAAAAACAGATATTCTAATGATCAATGGAAATTCGAAGGCTCTTTAACGTATGAGAAACTGGAGTAATATAGACAAAGGTATCACATTTCAAACTGTGTTTTCTTCGGTTTGCTTCTCGCTGGGAAGATCAATAGATTGGAATGAGATTAAAATGATTTACAACTGGGCTGAAGTCCCCTCAAGTAAACCTTAGCATCTGTTGTTTCTCACAATAAGCTCTGCCCTTCGGCATCCGTGACTTTTTTCTCCCACAGTCTCATCAGCCTGAGTTATTCCTCTGAACGTGAATGTGAAAGTTGCTCGGTCATATCTGGTTCTTTGCAGCCTCATGGATAAATAGTCCATGGAATTCTCCAGGCCTGAACACTGGGGTGGGCAGCCTGTCCCTTCTCCCGGGGATTTTCCCATTCCAGGCTTCGAACCCAGGTCTCCCGCACTGCAGGCAGATTCTTCACCAGCTGAGCCTACATTTATAGCTTTTCTTCCTTTCCTCAGCTACTATCCTCGAAACTTCCTCTTTTGTTTCTGCATCCTTTAACATTTATTACAGGACGTAAATATCCAAGGTAGAACTGATTTGGATCCTTTTCCAGAACTTAGAATAAGGTATTGAATGCACTAATGATTAAATTTAATAGCAATAATAGCTAATGCTGCAAAAGTGTTATTCTAATAAGCATTTTGTCTTTTTTGCCCATTAAATCCCCATACGAATCCACTGAATAGTTACTATTACTATTTCCATTTTACAGAGGAGAACAGCAAGGCACAGAAAATGTAAGTGTCCCCAGGGCCATGTTGCTTCCCAGATGGCACAGTGGTAAAGAATCCACCTGCCGATGCAGGAGACACAAGAGATAAGGTTGCGGTTCCTGGGTCGGGAAGATCCCCAGGAGGAGGAAATGACAACCCCCCCCCCCCCCAGGATTCTTGCCTGGAAAAGTCTATGGACAGAGGAGCCTGGTGGGCTACAGTCTATTGGATCGCAAAGAGTTGGACACGACTGGCTGAGCCCATGCCATACTGGGTCCACACAGACTAGAAGGCGGCAAAGCTAGGATTCGAAGCTGATGGACAGGGAGGCCTGGCCTGCTGCGATTCATGGGGTCGCAAAGAGTCGGACACGACTGAGCGACTGAAGTGATCTGAACTGAACTGAATCTCGGTCAGAATTCTTGCTTACAACTACATTGAGCTAGCAGTTGAGTAGTGAATGCTGCCTTTCCTACAGAAGGTTAGTTAATAAATATTAGTTCTCATCCCATTTTCCCATCCCATTTTCTTTCTCTTTCTGAACTTTTAAAAGCAATGTCTTTGTTCAACTAATTCAAACAATAAATATTGGGTGCCTCCTATACCCGGATCACTTTTCTTTATGCTAGGGATAATGTGATGACTAAGGCAGACATGAATATCACTCATCAGATCACATTTGTAATATTTTTATTCTTATAAATGACACTTGTGGGATGACATGCATCTCTCTCCATGCATTTTATCAACAGCCCAGATACTGCAAGCAGAGAACAAACTGTGTGAAAAAATGGGCAAATTATTTAAGTTACCTGCATCTTAATTTCTACATAAGTAATTGGAGGGTAACAGTGCCTTCCTCCTAGGGCTGTGGGGAGCGTTAATGAGTTAATTCATGTGAAGCATTTACAGCCATCCTGTCTTCGGGGTGACAGGGAAGCCTGGTGCACTGCAGTCCACGGGGTCTCAAAGAGTCAGACATGGTTGGACTGACTGCCTGACTGGCATCTCTGCAGTGCATCGTTGCTCTAGTATTGTTCATCCTCATTATTCCCCCCACCCACTCCAAGCACTTTGCACGTAGACTTCCTTCAGTAATTATTTGTGGAATAGGTGGAGATGCACAAAAGAGAAACTACTCCTAGAACTGCTACAGATAATGCCAGTCTTTGGAAGCCCTTGCTGCTTTACTAATTTGCTTTGATTTTTTCTTTTCCTCAGCGCATAATGTTGACCACAGTCCTTATATACACAGAGCCTGTGGCTTCTACACACTATTAGTAAAAAGTGAGCTTTCATCATTAGTCAGCTAACGAATAAGGGTTAAGCCATTGCTGGAGAAACTTGAACTCAGAAAGGGAAAAGGTTATTCTTCTTTTCATTGTAATGAACCTATTTCTATGAGAACAGATCATTATGTCTTTGGTATGAAGTCTGTGCTTTTGAATAGTCTCTTGAATTTTACTCCCTTTGTTTCCTTTAAACAAACCATTATCAGTCTCCTACTCATCTCTCATTCTGTTTGAGGAAAGTTGCTTTCTTCCCAATGTCTGAGACAATGTAATTTCAGTCTCTTGGTTTGTGTGTGTGTGTGTGTGCTGTTAGCAAGATCACATTGCCCTTACCAGAGAATTTGGTGGAGACAAATTTAAACTCGACTCAAATTAGTTAAATGCAAAAGTTCCCCAGAGCTGAAAGAACTCACTATAAAAATTTCATCCAAATCGCCTCTAGGAATGTTCATTGCAAAGCAAGCTCTCAAGGGTTCCCTCTATATTTATGTGTAACCCTGTTAATTCTTCTGTGGCTGTGATGGTTTCACATTGGACTTGAAGCAAAAAATGAATCAACTAATAAATGTGAAAAATTTCAGGAAGGCATTTATAATATACCAGAAAGCAAGTTTTCTGGCAGATTATGCCATGAGTATATTCATTTAATCAAACATCTTTTGAACACCTCCTAGGCATCATGCCAAGCTTTGTGCTTAGCGCTGACATCAACAATGATGAACTTATATCCTCTGTTCTAAAGATGTGTTAGTCACTCAGTTGTGTCTGACTCTTTGTGACCCCATGGACTGTAGCCCACCAGGCTCCTGTGTCCATGGGGTTCTCCAAGCAAGAATAATGGAGTGGGTTGCCATTTCCTTCTCCAGGGGATCTTCCCCACCCAGAGATTGAACCTGGGTCTCCAGCATTGCAGGCAGATTGTCCACTGTCTGAGCCATCACGATCTCTCAGAATAGTGTGGAGAAGCAGGCTTGCAAATTGATTGCTTTTATTGGTTAAATGATAGTGACAAAGATCTGCATAAGATACCGGAAGCACCTAATTATCCTGGTGGTGAAAGAGAGGTCAAGAAAACTTGGAGGAGATAATGCCAAAGCTAAATCTTACAGAATGACAAGCATTTACTAGACCAAAGGTCTACCTAGATAGGCTCTAACATGAACAAAGGCACAGAAAGTGAGGACTAGCTTAGCATGTCTACAGAATTGCAATTGGTTCTTTGTTGCTTGAGTACAAAATATAAGACATGGCATGAGATGAGGTTGGAAGAGGTTAAATCGTGGTGGCTTGCTTTCTGTTTTTTACCTGTTAAGGAGATTTAACTTTGGCCTCAGAGCTAGGTGGAGTGAGTTGTAGGTTTTAAACCTGGGAATGAAAGAAACAGATTTGCATTTTGATAGATCATTTCAGAAATTGTGTATAGATTGGATTTGAGAAACCCAAGATTGGATGTAGGGGTGCCCATAGAAAGCTGTAGTTTCAAGAGACAGTAAGAGCTTGAAATCAGGCTGTGCAGTTAAACTAGAAGGGAACAAACTTGAAAGATATTTATTAAATGAAAACAGCAGAATTTAATATTTATTTAGATTTGGGGGATGGTAAGTCAAGGATGACTCAGAAATTTATCATTTAAGAGATTAAATAGATAGTAAGAAATAAAATGTTTCAAATTAATTTATTTTATTTATGCAGAGCACATTTCTAAATCTTGTCTAAAGAAAACAATAAAACACAAAAGTCATAATAAGCAGAACACAGTTGCAGAATGGTTTTTCTTTGGCTCCAAAATAAGTAAAAATAGGCACATTGAATACCTAAGAAAAAACTGAAATTACAGAAAAATTAGTCATTTTGTACAAATCCATGTAGAAGTATCCTTGGGTAATTGAATCTAAGACATGAATCAGGTGGATTTATCCTGCCATACTGGGTATGTCTTAATGCCATCCTGCAAATGAAGACAGTCTGGTCTTGGTTTTACATTTCTACTGTATTGACAAGTCATAGAAAACTAAGCAACATACAGAATTTTGATCCAATTTCATGATAGCTACAGAGACTTAGCCTGAGGGTTTGTTTACTATTGTTGGTGTTCGAAGTTTCTGCTAATGCTGTGACTCTGGCTGAATTGGATACTATTTTAGTTGGGCTGAGGTTCCTACTGTGCATTCTTTTCCTCTGATGAAAGGAAATCAATAGCCTTTATTTTTAATCTAGGTAAGTCAATATTTATTTCCTTCATTCCTTACAAAACCTCTAGTAGTAGCCCGTTATGCAGATAAGTAAATGGAAGCCAGAGACATCACAGGCCAAGAGGTGAAGGAAAGGGGATTGAACTAATGTCCTTCTGGAATGAGTGTAAAGGCCCTTCGGAACAGCCCGTGTTCTCATCACTGGAACACTGGGTACAGAGGACAAAAGAGACCTCTGTCTCCATTCCATCTGCATTTTATCACTCAGATTTTTTCAATATTTTTTAAAAAATAGATAATACATTTGGTTTAAATGTTTTTTAATTAATTAATTTAATTTTGGTCTGTGCTGGGTCCTCACTGCAATGCACAGGTTTTCTCTAGTTGTAGCAAGCAGGGGCTACTTTCTAGTTGTGGCCTGCAGGCTTCTCATTGCAGTGGCTTCTCCCATAAGCATGGGCTCTCGGGCACATTGGCTTCAGTAGTTGCTGCAAACAGGCTTAGTTGCTTCATGGCAGTGGAATCTCCCTGGACCAGGGATTAAATTTGTGTCCCCTGCATTGGTAGGCAAATTCTTAACCACTGGACCACCAGGGAAGCCCTAAATACTACTTAAATAAAATTTAAGTGGAAAATGGGATAGGAACTAAAATATATTCAGTGCTAAACCATGCAGCTCACATATGAATTAGGAGGTGGAAGTAGTACATCCGAGGTCTGTGGTTGTAGATTTGGCTCCAGGTACTCCTGTGTGACTCTGGAATTGTTCATTTCAGTTTGGGACTTGAACCCAGCCAAAACCCTTCTTAGGACTTGAACCCACATGGCTGGGACTCAAAGTCAGCCAAAACCTTCAGTCCTCCAACTGAGATCACAACACCTAGTTTCAGGACTTAATGAAGCTCAGGTTCTTGATGTCTTATCACAGAAAGGATTTAGTGAGAGACAAAGAAATAGGTAAGGAGTTAATTTATTTAGGGACCTCCCTGGTGGCTCAGATGGTAAAGTGTCTGTCTACTATACAGGAGACCTGGGTTCGGTCCCTGGGTCGGGAAGATTCCCTGAAGAAGGAAATGGCAACCCACTCCAGTATTCTTTCCTAGAAAAATCCCATGGACGGAGGAGCTTGGTGCAGGCTACTGTCCATGGGGTGGCAAAGAGTTGGGCATGACTGAGCGACTTCCCTTTCCCTTCCCTTTAATTTATTTAGAGAGAAACACATTGTGCAGAATGGGGTGGGCCATTGCAGAGGGTGAGTGTAGCCTCAAAATGTGATGTGGCTATGTTTTTATGGGCTGGGTAATTTCACAGGCTAATAAGTGAGAGGATTATTCCCACTGCTTCAGGGAAGGGGAGTAAGGGATGGAAAGTTCTAGAAATTGGGTCACTGCCTACTTTTGGGCTTTGAAGGTCAGTCTTGGGGCTGTCTTGGCCCCTCTGGGTATATCACTTAGCTTGTTGATGTGTTACCATGAGCATGTGTATTGAGGATCAAGGTCTAGTCAAAGTTGTCTTGTCTGCCATCTTGGGCTCATTGTTCCTAATCAGTTTATGTTGTGTCCTTGGGCTATGGCGTTCTTTCATTCATTCATTCCTTCCCTCCTATTTCAGCTCCAGGCATTTTTAAAACTCTATGAGTTGCAGTTTTATTTTTCAGAAAATTGAGTGTTATAAAGACTCAATGTAAAACTCCAAAAATATTGCATGAAGTAGGCAGTTTCTAAAATTTCTTCTTTAACCATTTGTCTGGGTTAGTTCATTCACTCAAGTCTATGAAACAATTAAATGAAGTACTTAATTTTTTTAATTTTAATGTTAAGATAGCTGAGACTGAGAGATTAAACAAAACCATCAGTGTTATATTATTAGAATGAAGCAGAGGCAAAATTTAAATTTCAAGTGAATTTCCCAAAGTCTACTTCCCAACTATAATATGAATTAGAATATATTTATTAAAAATAGATCATATTTATTTATTTGAACTAAGCATTTTGCATAATATTTGATGTATTTATTTTTAATTTACTTCTAAAAACAATATTTTGAGGTAAATAGAATTCTTGTCCTTTTTTCATGGGTGGGAGAACTGAGTTTTAGAGAAGTTAATAAACAAAAGAGCAGGCAATTCAGCATTCTAAACACAGTATTGTATGTTGCTGTTTAGTCACTAAGTTGTATCAAACTCTGAGATCTCATGGACTGTGTAGCCTGCCAGGGTCCTTTGTCCATGGGGTTTTCCGGGCAGGAATACTGGAGTGGGTTGCCATTTCCTTCTCCAGGGGAATCTTGCTGACCCAGGGATTGAACGTGGGTCTCCTGCATTGGCAGGAGGATTCTTTACCATTGAACCACCCAGGGAAGCCCCACTGGGAAGGCTAGGACACAGAAAATCATCAATTAAATGCAGACAGAGCAGCATCCACGGTCAAACTTCAGGAAGCCAGTTCTGTGAGGCCCTCCTGCTGTTAATAGTGAGTCCTACCCTTCACAGATAGGGATTTGGCCACCTTCTGAGCTGCCTAGAGGCTGACACTGCAGGACCCATCCTCTGAATCCCCAGGAAAATGTGTTCCTCCCCTGAAGTTGCACTGCTGGCCTCCAAATTGATTTTCCATGAGCTTTGGCCAGCTTTAGGGGAAACTAACAGAGCAAGTGTTAGGCAATTTAAAATCCTATCATTTGAAGTGGTCTCTACCTGCTTCCATCCTAACTAGAGGCTAAAGGTAAGATTCTTAGAAACAACCCACCCCTACAAAAAAGACAAAGGTCTACTCCACTACATAAACAAAAATGTTCAGGCAATTCAGTTTCTTTATTTTAAACTTGTACTTATCAAGTCTTTCTGTAGTACATCTGCCTGAGCCTTGAGTTTTTATTTTTAAAGCTGAGTTAATAATGAATGTACAAAATCATTCTGGAGCATCCTTTTTTAATTGACCTTGTGTGCTTTATTCTGTTTCTTTTTTATAACATAATCTGAGAATTTTGGAAAACTGTGACTCAATATAACAACTAATGCAAAATATTGATGAGTAATATTCATAAGGCTGTATATTAGTCAGTCAAGTGACTCATGAGATTCTAAGCATTTAAGAACAAAAAAGTCATTAAAAGTTAGTTACCCTATCCCAACACCATAACTTTTCAAATAAGCAGAGAAAAAGCCCAGAAAAGTAAAGTGAAGTTTTCTAAGTCTGGTAGCTAGACAGGGACAAAATAAAAAGCTTATTTATCTTTGTAACCTTATGCTAATCACAATAGTTGCTTCTTGAACTAAACTAACTTGATCCAAGTTTTCATGTTTCTCCAACCTTTCCGTTATGGATGGTATAGTCCTTTAGGTTCTTTTCTTAACTTTTTATTATCATCATTTAGTAACATAAGGGACTTCCCAGGTGGCGCTAGTGGTAAAGAACCCACCTGTCAGTGCAGGAGTCATGAGAGACTTGGGTTTGATCCCTGTGTCAGGAAAATCCCCTGGAGAAGGAAAAGGCAAATGGCAACCCACTCCAGCATCTTGCCTGGAGAATTCCATGGACAGTGAAGGCTGTCAGGCTATGGGCCATAGGGTTGCAAAGAGTTGGACACGACTGAAGCGACTTAGCACGGAGCACAGAGTAACATAAACTGAAAATTTATGTTAAACTAAAGTCTTGATTGAGAGCACCAGATCAGCAAAAACAGTCCTAATATATTATCAAGCTCTTGAATGGACATACGTATAAAGAACACTTAATTATTGTTTCCGTAACATATTACAATTTTGGACTGTCTAACTGAATACCGTTACAAAGGAGAAACATAAAATAAGAAGCTTCTGATCTACAGCATCTTATCAAATAAATGTTTGTGTGTGTATCTCTCCTTTGAACATTTTACTAATCACAACCGCTACTCTAAGCTATAAAATTTCCAGATAGATCACAAGGTGTTGAAATTGCTCAGTCCCTTTGTTCTGCGAACGGCCGGCAGTGTGTCCCGGCCAGTTAATTTTCTCTCTCTCTCTTGCTGTCCCACAGTTTAAGTTGCTGTCTCATGTTAGCTCCCTCCGATTGCCCCCAGGGCACTCAGGCCTGGTCCTTACCCTAAGCAATGTCGTCCGCTCCTCTCCGTTCTGCCCCCACTTGCTGGTGGCGGATGCGGGCGTCTGGGGTACTTTTCTGCTGGGAGTTGCTTTTAGGCATGTAATCTGTGGGTTTTATTTAATTTTCCTCCTAGTTAGGTTGCCCTCTGAGATTCGAAAACTTCCCCCAGACCCGCCGGTAAGAGGGTTTCCTGGTGTTTGGAAACTTCCTCTATTATGACTCCCTTCCCGGGATGGGTTTCCGTCCCTAGCTCTTTTGTCTCTCTTTTTATCTTTTATATTTTGTCCTACCTCCTTTCGAAGATGATGGGCTGCTTTTCTGGGTGCCTGATGTCTTCTGCTAGCGATCAGAAGTTGTTTTGTGAAGTTTGCTCAGCGTTCAAATGTTCTTTCAATGAATTTGTTGGGGAGAAAGTGGTCTCCTGTCCTATTCTTCCACCATCTTGGTTCCTCCAATCACAGGGTGTTGAAAGGTGCCATCTAATACTTGAAAGCTACCAAGCATCTTTAAAAGAATACTATATCTGTGAAGAAAAACTTGAGACAAGCTTTCATATTATCCAAGCGATTTTCAGCTACTGAGGCCACCAAATTGCTTCCACATGAAAAACTCCAACTTACAAAGTGGCATCTTCTCTGGGGATAAAAATATAACAAAGTTCCTTTGAATTCTAATTTCAAATCATGAACTTTGATGTTGCTGATTCTATAAATTTAGTCTATATATTAAGATCATTGAAATGATATTTCTTTGAGTCTATTAAGGTTATGCTGAAGCTGAAACTCCAGTACTTTGGCCACCTCATGCGAAGAGTTGACTCACTGGAAAAGACCCTGATGCTGGGAGGGATTGGGGGCAGGAGGAGAAGGGGACGACAGAGGATGAGATGGCTGGATGGCATCACCGACTCAGTGGACATAAGTTTGAGTGGACTCCGGGAGTTGGTGATGGACAGGGAGGCCTGACGTGCTGTGATTCATGGGGTTGCAAAGAGTTGGGACACGACTGAGCGACTGAATTGAACTGAACTGATTAAGGTTATAGTAATTATCCTTAGTCCTCACTTAGCCACACCCACAATTCCAACAGTTTAGCTTTATGGAGGCACTCAAGATCATTGTGATTATTCTAAAAATCTCTCTCTTCAATAGATTCTGAAGAAGTTTTACCATTCCACCCAAAGTCTTCCGTCTTAGTGAATGCCACTGCCTAGCTATGATAATTCTTGCTTTTTATCTGGAGTCAGCACATTAGGAACAGTTCTTTTGTGCTCTGTTCTCAAGGTCTGTAGCTACATAATCAAAATGTATTGATTCAGCCTTCTCTAGATTCCAATATCAAGCCCATCCACAGGTATGAAGAAGCTTAATGCTTCTGGGCTAACATTAATTCAGTTTTGCTTTTAGTCCCATACAATTTTATACTATTTCTCTTTCTTAATGCTTGCATTTTTTATTAACTCATTCACCAAAAACTTTGAGATTGTGTTATATGCTAGCCTAGAAGGATCAAATATATGATATGCATTTTGCTCTTCCTACAACCAGTGCCCAGGACAGACATTATTAATCAACCATGCCTTTTGCTCTTTTCTATTACAATCATCTAAACACACTGTGAGAGATAGATAGCTTAAGTAGCTAGTTACTGCCTGAGAGCTGGATTACAAGTTGAAACCTACTTACCATCACTGCTCTAGATATGGCAGGTGATAAAAACAGAATGGGGAAGACAGAAATAAACCACTAGATACAATTCAGTGCTTAATATGCTAATGGCAACACATAAGAAAACTCAGACTTGGGAAGGAAGATGCGAGAGTAACCAAGTCTGTTTCCATATGAAGTAAAGCCTGAGTTTAGTTTCAAGGAACAGGTTGGAATTGACCGGGTTAAACGGTGGTGGGTGGAGGGCAGTAATATGTGTAGATTTGAAAGACCCCACCTCTTCTGGAAACAGCAGCACGCTTAAATGTGGTTGAGGACAAGGAGTTGTGGGGAAGTCATGAGTCAAGGCATCGCCAGTTCTGAAAGTCACGCGCGAGTTTGGCATTTCATTCTAAACGCAATGAGAAGTCATTGGTAAAGGTATGAGGAGGAACTCCTAACAGAGAAAGATCACTTTTACACAATGTGGAGAGCAGGTCAGGAAAAGGTGAAGCAGTGGATAGGGAAACTTGTATGGAAGCTTTTGTAGTGAGGATTCATGTAATCATGCAAGCAATGATTCAGCTATTTAATTTAAAAAAAAAAAAAAAAAAGGAAGATATGCTATCAAAGATGAGTTCCAATTATTACCCTATTTCTGTCCCTGAATTTTAGGGTTCCATGCACTGGTCTCTAAGACTTTGAACTCCCACTATTGTCATGTCTTTGCTCAAAATCCTTAGTTTCTCCACGTGTTATAACCTTGCCATTTGAAATTGTGGAGCTGCTTCAGACTCCTGTTATCTTAGACTTGGTTTGGACTTAGTGCTAAGGGGACACATGATCCAATCTGCCCTTCTGCTAGGCAGGTTGGCCCTTCAGTTAGTGTTGCATTTCCCAACAGGCACATTTTTAAAAATTGAACTGATTTCAGAGACTCAGATCTCTGGTCTTACTCTGGTGCTGCAACACTTGTGTAGTGTGCTCAGGCGTGTCCAACTCTTTGAGACCATGTGGACTGTAGCCTGCCAGGCTCCTCTGTCCATTGGATTTTCCAGGCAAGAAAACTAGAATGGGTTGCCATTTCTTTCCCCAGGAGGATCTTCCTGACCCAGGTACCGGATCCATATTTCCTGAGTCTCCTGCATTAGCAGGCAGATTCTTTACCACTGTGCCTCCTAGGTTCTGCTTTACATGATATGTTTGTGAAGACTCCTTAAATTGGCCTCCCTTGAATTTTTAGCTTATATGGCTATCATCTTATCCTGCAGTCTTTGAAAGAAACACTTCTATTGAAAAAATGAGAAGTAACTGGTCTTTACAATAATTTTTTTGTTAAAGGATAAGAATGACGTAACAAGAGGCAAGCAACTACCTAGCACATTTTCAGAAACTATGTTTTACTTCTATAAGTATAGTCTGCAAGATCATAAAGCTATTATAGAGATTAATGGAGAACAGCTATCATCAGCCCCTGCAGGCAAGTACCTGAAGAAGGAAAAAAAAACAACCAAAATCTGTGGTTTTCACAGACGAGAATGCATCTTCTTGTGTCAATTAGGCTTTCCTGGGATTATTGACTATAGCTGAAGAAAATTTATTTAAGACACTGCAATGCATTTACCAACTATTAAAAAGCAAACACAGATTTGTTTTATAACTCACTGCAGGCTTTTCCAGTCAAGTCATTTCTAATCTCTCCATTTTCATGTCACTGACACACTCTGTTTGGAAGCCAGAATTTACTAGTTTGATTGCATTTGGGTCAATTTGGGGAAACGATGGGACAGTTTAAGAATATTCCTCATTTGAGTTTGTAATTTCACAAATGGCTCAAGAGACGCAAACTTTCTGTTTCTGCTATAGTTTGCCACATGCGAGAAATGCACCTGTCATACTCATTCAGGGTAAAGGAACTGATTCTTGTCTGTACATATGTGAATGGCAGAATGCACATTTGAATGAGCTGGATGAAGCAGGAATGGAAAGGAGGTGAAGGTAGAGCTAAGGTGTTGGCTGGAAACCTCTGGAGCTTCCAGGTGAAGTTGGAAACTGCACCCTGTCTCCTGGAGGGCAAAGAGAATGGGAATAAAGAGACAGACCAGGGACTTCCTTGGCAGTCTGGTGGTTAAGAATCCATGCTTCCATGCAGGGGGCATGGGTTTGATTTCTGGTCAGGAAACTAAGATCCCGCATGTTGCATGGCATGGTAGAAAAAAATTAATAAAAGGAAAAGAAAATTAAAAAAAAGAGAGAGACCATTTCAGATTGGTAGGGAGAAGGTTTAACAAGTGCAGAAGCTTACATACCAGGCTTGTCTCAGGTAGCCACCAGACGAGTAAATCTTTGTATCCATCACCAGGATCTTAAAAGTTTATACTGAAGTCTTAACTGGTCAGTCATGTACGAATGTCCAGATGGTCTCCACCCACCTTAATCTCTCAAGGGTGTGTCCCTGTAACAGCTCCTAATTTTGGAATGGTGGACAGAACATATATTCCAAAGACAGGAGAGGGAGTGAGGAACCCCTAATAGCATAGTTCTAGCTCTGGGTCAGTTAGCGGGCACATTCTCTCCATGGTCAACACAAAGTTGGCTAGAAAGTGCTTGGGAAAGTGGGGAAGTATCAAGGCAGTCTTATAGGAACTAAAGATGTACTGTTTCTTTTCTTTTTTTATTCTAAGATGTACTGTTTCTTAGCAGTATATCTAAATGATCCTCAGAATGATATTTTGAGAGGCAAGGCTCTGTATCAACTAAGCCCTAGGTTTAAGTCTACAAGATAAAAGTTGATTCTCTGTTCAAACTCCAGTATCATATAGCATCTGGACAACTGGGTGACTGAGGAGCTGCTTCTAATCAATCAATTATTCATAGCTTTCAGTTAACTCTCTTTTGCAGGGGTACATTGACCCTTGAATGATGTAGGGGTTAGGAGCACTGACCCTCTGCAAAGTGAAAATCCGAGGATAATTTGTAATTTATCTTCTGTATACACGGTTCCTCCCCATCTGAGGTTCCATACTCATGAATTCAATCATGGACTGATGCAGTTCAAATCCACATTGTCAACTTTATCTGAAACTCTAGTCTACTCTATGGTATTAGCAAGCTGAATTAAATAAAATTATTTCTATGGAACTATCAGTACACAGTACAAAAGTCAGAAAAGTAAGAAAGAAGTATTATATTTCATTCTGGGCATCTGGGAAAATCTGACTAGGCAAAGGGGCCCAGATACTAAACCCTTAGGCAGTCAGGTCTATTTCTTTAATCAAAGATAAGTGCCAGGGGCTTGCTTAGATTACAAAAATTCTTTGTTCTAAATCTCTATCTATCAAGCAGACATTTGACTACAATTTAACTTCCCATGTACTTTCCCAGAGAGCAGAGAATGTAACTTATCTGTGAGTACTTGAGTAAATATAACTGTTTTATTTGTTATGTCCCAATGCTTGAATTTTTTTTTAAAAAATAGACTTATTGAGACATAATTCACATACCATGCATTTCAACTATTAATAATGTACAGTTCAATGTTGTTATTGCTATTTTGTATAGTCATAGAATTCTTTTAAACCATTACCAAAAGTAAATTTAGATTGTTTTATTACTTTTATCACCCCAGAAACTGCCAATAGCAGTAGAGCCATAAGTGATGTATAACATTGTATAAGTTTAAAGTGTATGATTGAATGATTTGATATACACATATATTATGAAAGCAATAAAGTTGTTAACACATCATTTGCCTCACACAGTTACCATTTGTTGTTATTGTCATGGTGAAAATGCTGAAGATCCACTTTCACAGCAACTTGCAAGTGTTCTCCAGGCAAGAATCCTGGAGAGGGTAGCCACTCATATATTTTTCTTCACTTTTGCCTATGTTCCTTGAAGATTATGACTAGACCCTTCCCAATATTGTACATGGTTAATTTTCCTGCTTGTTTTGGAGTCTTTAAGAGAGCATGTAGCACTGCACCTATTTTGGCCTCTTGTAAGAATAGGATAATATGGTTCGTTGGTGGCTCAGACACTAAAGAATCTGCCTGCAATGCAGGAGACCTGGATTCGATCCCAGGGTTGGGAAGATCCCCTGGAGAAGGGACTGGCAACACACTCCCGAATTCTCTTGCCAGGTGAATTCCATGGACAGAGGAGCCTGTCAGTTTCTAGTTCATAAGGTTGCAAAGAGTTGGATATGACTGAAGGGCAAACACACACACACACACACACACAGCAGTTAAAATAAATCTTTGAGCAAGATGATTAAAGGACAAAGGGGAATCAAATAAATCTATTCTTATTCAGTATGCTATTTGCCTGAGAGGCATCAGCAAACTGGCAGAGTAGGAAACTCTGAGTACTCCTTCCCTACCCCCAACCCCAAACATACTGATTCAACAACAATTCATGGGCAAATTTCATTGATGAAATTTCTCTCTTGAAGATTACTTGACCACATATAAGTAGGTTTATTTCTGGGACTCTATTCTGTTCCAGTGGCCTTTGTATCTGTTTCTGTGCTTGTACCATATCGTTTTGATAACTATAGCTTTAGAATATAGTTTGAAATCAAGAAATGTGATGCTATCAGTGTGTTTGTCTCAAGATTTCTTTGTCCATTTGAGGTCTTTTGAACTGTATGTTTGTGTTAAGTCACTTCAGCCGTGTCCAACTCTGTGTGACCCTATGGACTGTAGCCTTTCAGGCTCCTCTATCCACAGGATTCTCCAGGCAAGAATACTGGAGTGGGTTGCCATGCCCTTTTCAAGGGGATCTTCCTGACCTAGGGATTGAACCTGGATCTCAGGTCTCCTGCATTGGCAGGCAGGTTCTTTAAGGAGTGGTACTAGTGTTAGAGTTGCCCCTATTGGGCTTCTCACCTCCATTTTAAATGAGTTTCCTTTATTTATTTTCATAGAATGAATATATATGGATGAATAAAAGAATGAATGGATGAATTGGTTATGGCCCAAAAGACAGTGAAACAGAAAATTTATGACAATATTTAAAATCTCTTAGGCTTCACTCAAAGGCATCAATCAAGATGCCTATTTCATCTTAACACTATGAACACATAGCAGGCATTCCAAGTTTACTGAATTGTAACATTTTTAAGTTGGCAAGAGACCTATGAAATGTAAGAGCTTTATCATTATTATTATTATTAATTTTTGGTGCATGGTGGTATTGAAAAATCTATTTACCAAAAACTGGTTACTCAATCTTTGATGACAATGAATTTCTTTCTCTGGAGAGTCTTTCACAAACGTGACAAATTATGTTTTTATAGAGCATAGTTGAGATTAAAAACTCAAGTCAATTGTAATAGGCAGAAAAATGCACAGTTTTATTTTACTTTTATAGATTATTATGATTTTGTGTATGACATGACTATTCAAATAGTTGAATTTCTGTATGTATGATTGCCCACTAAAATGGATGAGGAAAAATGGTAAAGTTGCTCTCTGTATATCCGTCTCCCTGTCTGGTGATTCTGATTTAATATTATGTTTAAAAATACTATATATTTATTTTTATTTAAGATTGGCTTTTTTCATAATATTACTATTAGCATATGACATGCAAATAATATACTTTCATATAGAGAACATTTGTGATTAACAAGAGATTGTGATTAATATATATGTAGAAAGCTTCAAAAAATTTTGCCCCTTAACTAGAATTAATCACAATTATGATTTTGGTCTCATGAAATTTAAGTATTTACTGTAAAAAAATAAGGTTATAATAAGATACCCAAAAAATCTTAAAATTTATGGTAAAATAATACATTAAGGTCATAATGAGGTATATTCTTTGTTATTTGAGATTAACTAGTTCGTGGATTTTTCTAATACTGAAGATCCATTATAATTAATATAAATTGGCACTTAATATATTTAATGTTATCGTACCCTTTTAAAATCATTTAAATGCTGTGTAGTGGCCGCTTTTCAAAAATAAGTGGAAATTTGGAAATATATTTTTGAATAAAAACGCTTGTTTTGTGTGTTTTTTCTGCAACTCAATCCTGATGAACTCATCTGAGTGCAGTGCTGTCTCTATAGTCAATGAAAGTGATGAACTGAGATCCATTTTATGAATCACAAATTTGACTGAGAAAGGCCTGCTGAGCTATAAGACTTAACTACACTGGTCACTTTATTCTTCACTGAAAAATAGATGTTTGGAGGATAAACTTATTCAACTCTAGCTACTTTAGAACATAAAATCAGGTCTGACTTATTTACCTGATTTTTTCCCTATGGCTTAAAAATTAGCTGCTAAATTGAACTATACTGTTAAAATATCCTTCATCACAAGCCTGATTTGTTACACTTCTATTATAAGAAATTTTAAAAGGTTGATAGAAATCAATACCAAGAGATAATTAGTATTGAATTGGATAGGGCAGCCGCTTTAATACATGGGGAGCTGTTGTGTGGGTCCAGAGCATCAACAATCCATTTTGTTGTTGTCTGCAGGAGAGATACTTGGTTTGCGCATATTTAAATGTGGTCTGATCTTTGTAAGCTTGCCTGTAATAGCTTTGTTTTCTCTCTTGTCCCTCGCCTTTATCTCTCTAATGACTGCCTGATCCTTTCTCCTTCCTCCTTTATCCCTTTTTCTCTATCATGCCCCACTCTGGCTTCTCTTTCTATTTTCCTTTTAATCTTGCTCCGCACACACTACTTTTCCAGAGCCAATTTGTTTCCCAGACTGGAAACCACTGCTTATCTGGGGGAGGGGAACTTTGCCCCATGGAGCTGTTCTGGTCAGATAAGCAGGCGGCCGCTGGTTGGACGGGAACAGGCTTGGCTGGGGTCTCTCCTGGCTTGGACTGAGCGACAGAAGCAGGGCCGGGAGCCACAGTCAAAGCCGAATAGGGAACGTTCGGGGGGTGGGATAAACCTTTCATAGATTCTAAACCTAAATATGTTTTGCTTGAGTTGATCATTTTGTTATAGGTTTCTCTCTTGGACTGCTATTCAGCGTATTCTTAATGGATTTCCTATGGCAGCGAAATAGGCACTATCTCATGTACCTGCATTTTGAAAACATAAATTTTCAGCAGGCACTTATGAAATACCCCTTCTATTAGCAACAAGCTTCCCATGGTGTCTTATGGCTGTTCTTTGTTGAAAAATGGCTCAAAATTTGATTTTCCACGTTTCATAGTCGATAGGACTTCTCATAATAAGTTAAATACCCTTGGTTCATTTTGTTTAGGTACACAACAGGCATTTTAATTAAGAAATTCTTTGTGTAGCTCTTTACCAGTGAAGATGCTTCTGACCCTGCAGCTGTGTGCAGGGGTGGCCAAATATGCTAACCAGTGACCCTTGTTCCTCACAGTCCTGCTTGCATACAGAAGCTAGCTTGACAACTGAGGCTGGTGCCTCTTTTTTGGCTGCTTTTCATTTAATGTTCTTTCATTTTCTCCATAGGATTTAGGTTGCTGCCACAGGTGGCTCGGAGGTAAAGAAATTGCCTGCCAATGCAGGTGACAGAGAAGATGTGGGTTTGATCCCTAGGTGGGGAAGATACCCTGCAGGAGTAAATGGCAACCTGTTCCAGTATTCTGGCCTGGGAAATTCCATGGACAGAGGAGCCTGGCAGGCTATAGTCCATTGGGTTACAAAGAGTCGGACACAGCTGAGCACGCATGCATTCATTCATATGCAGACAAGGCATATGAAATGATACAGGAAATTTTAATGGGAGGGTTTCCTGAAAAGAGACAATATTACCATGAAAATTGTTGCAGTGATTCAGATAGATCAAACGTTTCCAAATTTGTGTACATGAGAATCACCTGGAGGGTTAAAATACAAATCTCTGGGCTCCATCCACACACTTTCTCTTTCAGTGGGGCTGTGGTGGTGGGGAGGTGGCTGGGAGAATATGGTCCTAGGTGATACTGATGCTGCTGGCCCAGGACCGCACTTGGAAAATGTCTGGAATAGATGGATAGATTATCTTACAGATGCCTCAACCCCCACAAATATACCTCCTCCTCTGGTCCACTGGCACCCCACTCCAGTACTCTTGCCTGGAAATTCCCATGGATGGAGGAGCCTGCTAGGCTGTAGTCCATGGGGTCGCTAAGAGCCAGACATGATTGAGTGACTTCACTTTCACTTTTCACTTTCCTGCATTGGGGAAGGAAATGGCAACCCACTCCAGTGTTCTTGCCTGGAGAATCCGAGGGACGGGGGAGCCTGGTGGGCTGCCGTCTATGGGGTCACACAGAGTCGGACACGACTGAAGTGACTTAGCAGCAGCAGCAGCTGGTCCACTTTGGTTTGATTGCAGCAATCGATAACACTCAGGATCTTGCGGTTGCTCATCAACCCACCTGAGCATCATTTCATAACTGGAGGCCATGCTTCAAGCTGATTGTATAAGTTTATAATCTGTCCTCGTCTTTCCATTTCTCTGGCATTTCTGGGATGTTTCACCGTCGTTCATTTTCTTCAGACAATGAGCTGTGTGTGAATTTTCTTTCAGAAGAGAACAATTATGTCCTTTGAAGATGGACAAGGCTATAAGAACTTGTTAGTGGTGGTGTGTCTGTTGTTTTTTTTCAGTTTTATTTATTTTTTTACTTTACAATGTTGTATTGGTTTTGCCATACATTGACATGAATCTGCCATGGGTGTACATGTGTTCCCCATCCTGAATTCCCCTCGCATCCGTCTGGCTCATCCCAGTGCACCAGCCCCAAGCACCCTGTATCATGCATTGAACCTGGACCGGCGATTCGTTTCACATATGATAATTTACGTGTTTCAATGCCATTTTCCCATATCATCCCACCCTCACTCTCTCCCACAGAGTCCAAAAGACTGTTCTGTACATCTGTGTCTCTCTTGCTGTCTCACATACAGGGTTATCGTTACCATTTTTCTAAATTCCATATATATGCATTAGTATACTGTATTGGTGTTTTTCTTTCTGGTTTACTTCACTCTGTATAATAGGCTCCAGTTTCATCCACCTCATTAGAACTGATTCAAATGCATTCTTTTTAATGACTGAGTAATATTCCATTGTGTATATGTACCACAGCTTTCTCATCCATTCATCTGCTGATGGGCATCTAGGTTGCTTCCATGTCCTGGCTATTATAAACAGTGCTGCGATGAACATTGGGGTGCACGTGTTTCTTTCAGATCTGGTTTCCTTGGTGTGTATGCCCAGAAGTGGGATTGTTGAGTCGTATGGCAGTTCTATTTCCAGTTTTTTAAGGAATCTCCACACTGTTCTCCATAGTGGCTATACTAGTTTGCATTCCCACCAACAGTGTAAGAGGGTTCCGTTTTCTCCACACCCTCTCCAGCATTTATTGCTTGTAGACTTTGGATAGCAGCCATTCTGACTGGCGTGTAATGGTACCTCATTGAGGTTTTGATTTGCATTTCTCTGATGATGAGTGATGTTGAGCATCTTTTCATGTGTTAGCCATCTGTATGTCATCTTTGGAGAAATGTCTGCTTAGTTCTTTGTCCCATTTTTTGATTGGGTAATTTATTTTTCTGGAATTGAGCTGCAGGAGTTGCTTCTTTTTCTTTGAGATTAAATCTTTGTCCATTGCTTTCTTTGCTATTATTTTCTCCCATACTGAAGGCTGTCTTTTCACCTTGCCTATAATTTCCTTTGTTGTGCAGAAGCTTTTAATTTTAATTAGGTCCCATTTGTTTATTTTTGCTTTTATTTCCAATATTCTGGGAGGTGGGTAATAGAGGATCCTACTGTGGTTTATGTCAGAGAGTGTTTTGCACATGTTTCCCTCTAGGAATTTTATCTTTTTTTTTTTTTCATTTATTTATGTTAGTTGGAGGCTAATTACTTTACAATAATGAGTTTTATAGTTTCTGGTCTTATGTTTAGATCTTTAATCCATTTTGAGCTTATTTTTATGTATGGTATTAGAAAGTGTTCTAGTTTCATTCTTTTACAAGTGGATGACCAGTTTTCCCAGCACAACTTGTTAAAGAGATTTTCTTTTCTCCATTGTATATTCTTGCCTCCTTTGTCAAAGATAAGGTGTCCATAGGTACATGGATTTATCTCAGTGCTTTATATTTTGTTCCATTGATCTATATTTCTGTCTTTGTGCCAGTACCATACTGTCTTGATGACTGTGGCTTTGTAGTTGAGATTGAAGCCAGGCAGGTCGATTCCTTCAGTTCCATTCTTCTTTCTCAAGATTGTTTTGGCTATTCGAAGTTTTTTGTATTTCCATACAAATTGTGAAATTATTTGTTCTAGTTATCTGAAAAAATACCATTGTTAACTTGATAGGGATTGCATTGAATCTATAGATTGCTTGGGGTAGTATAGTCATTTTCACAATATTGATTCTTCTGATGCATGAACACGGTATATTTCTCCATCTATTTGTGTCTTCTTTGATTTCTTTCACCAGTGTTTTATAGTTTTCTATATATAGGTCTTTTGTTTCTTTTCGTTGTAATGGTGAATAGAATTGTTTCCTTAATTTCTCTTTCTGTTTTCTCATTGTTAGTGTATAGGAATGCAAGGGATTTCTGTGTGTTGATTTTATATCCTGCAACTTTACTATTTTCTTTGATTAGCTCTAGTAATTTTCTGGTGGAGTCTTTAGGGTTTTCTATGTAGAGGATCATGTCATCTGCAAACAGTGAGAGTTTTACTTCTTCTTTTCCAATCTGGATTCCTTTTATTTCTTTTTCTACTCTGATTGCTGTGGCCAAAACTTCCAAAACTATGCTGAATAGTAGTGGTGAGAGTGGGTACTCTTATCTTGTTCCTGACTTCAGGGGAAATGCTTTCAATTTTTCACCATTGAGGATAATGTTTGCTGTGGGTTTGTCATATATAGCTTTTGTTATGTTGAGGTATGTTCCTTGTATTCCCACCTTCTGGAGGGTTTTTATCATAAATGGATGTTGAATTTTCTCAAAGGCTTTCTTTGCATCTATTGGGATAATCATATGGTTTTTATTTTTCAGTTTGTTAATGTGGTGTATTACATTAATTGATTTGTGGGTATTGAAGAATCCTTGCATGCCTGGGATAAAGCCCACGTGGTCATGATATATGATCTTTTTAATATGTTGTTGGATTCTGCTTGCTAAAATTTTATTAAGGATTTTTGCATCTATGTTCATCAGTGGTATTGGCCTATAGCTTTCTTTTTCAGTGGCATCTAAGTCTGGTTTTGGTATTAGGGTGATAGTGGACTCATAGAATGGGTTTGGAAGTTTACCTTCTTCTGCAATTTTCTGGAAGAGTTTGAGTAGGATAGGTGTTAGCTCTTGTCTAAACTTTTGGTAGAATTCAACTGTGAAGCTATCTGGTCCTGGGCTTTTGTTTGTCAGAAGATTTCTGATTACAGTTTCAATTTCTGTGCTTGTGATGACTCTGTTAAGATTTTCTATTTCTTCCTGGTTCAGTTGTGGAAAGTTGTAGTTTTCTAAGAATTTGTCCATTTCTTCCAAGTTGTCCATTTTATTTGCGTATAGTTGCTGATAATAGTCTCTTATGACCCTTTGTATTTCTGTGCTGTCTGTTGTGATCTCTCCATTTTCATTTCTAATTTTGTTGATTTGATTTTTCTCCCTTTGTTTCTTAATGAGTCTGGCTAATGGTTTGTCAATTTTATTTAACTTCTCAAAGAACCAGCTTTTGGCTTTGTTGATTTTTGATATGGTCTCTTTTGTTTCTTTTGCACTTATTTCTGCCCTAAATTCTAAGATTTCTTTCCTTCTACTAACCCCGGGGTTCTTCATTTCTTCCTTTCAAGTTGCTTTAAGTGTAGAGTTAGGTTATTTATTTGACTTTTTTCTTGTTTCTTGAGGTAAGCCTGTATTGCTATGACCCTTCCCCTTAGCACTGCTTTTACCATGTCCCTTAGGTTTGGGTTGTTGTGTTTTCATTTTCATTTATTTTATGCATATTTTTATTTCTTTTTTGATTTCTTCTATGATTTGTTGGTTATTCAGAAGTGTGTTATTTAGCCTCCATATGTTTGAATTTTTAATGGTTTTTTTCCTGTAATTGAGATCTAATCTTACTGTATTGTCGTTAGAAAAGATGACTGGAATGATTTCAATTTTTTGAATTTACCAAGGTTAGATTTATGGCCCAGGATGTGATCTATTCTGAGAAGTTTCTATGTGCACTTGAGAAAACGGTGAAATTGATTGATTTGGGGTGAAATGTCCTATAGATATCAATTAGGTCTAGCTGGCCCATCATGTCATTTAAAGTCTGTGTTTCCTTGTTAATTTTCTGTTTAGTTGATCTATCCATAGGTGTGAGTGGAGTCTTAAAGTCTCCCACTATTATTGTGTTATTGCTAATTTCCCCTTTCATACTTGCTAGCATTTGTCTTACATATTGCGGTGCTCCTATGTTGGGTGCATATATGTTTATAATTGATTGATCCTTTGATCATTATGTAGTGTCCATTTTTGTCTCTTTTCACAGCCTTTTTTTTAAGAAGTCTTATTTTATCTGGTATGAGTGTTGCTACTTCTGGTTTCTTTTGGTCTCTATTTGCATGGAATATCTTTGTTCAGCTGTTACTTTCAGTCTGTATGTGTCTTTTGAATGCTGAGCTTGGTGCATAGATAAGACGATAAAGTGTTCGAGTAAGTGGGAGATGCCTCCCTATTACCTCAGTTCTGCTCATTCAAAAGGTGACATTAGAAATTCTGATTTTAAGTTTGACTTAGAAATTGAAGCCTCTGTTGTCTGACTGCTGTGGTTTAGTCACTAAATCCTATTGGACTCTTTTGCAACCCCATGGATTGTACCCACCAGGCTCCTATCTGACTGTAGGCCAGTGTATAAAAACAAATTATTGATTTCCTTAATTTTTTTTTTTTTTTTAAATCTCACTCTCTAGTTTTCATCACACTCAAGGTCGGGGTGGATGCAGCCAAAGATGCAGAAGCTCTATACAGTCAGCAAAAACAAGACTGGGATATGACTGTGGCTCAGATTATGGACTCCTTATTGCCAAATTCACTTGAAGAAAGTGGGGAAAACCAGTAGACCATCCAATTCACTTCAGTTCAGTGGCTCAGTCCTGTCTGACTCTCTGTGACCCCATGAATTGCAGGACACCTGGCCTCCCTGTCCATCCCAACTCCTAGAGTCCAACTAAACCCATGTCCATCAAGTTAGTGATGCCATCCAACCATTTCATCCTCTGTCGTCCACTTCTCCTCCTGCCCTCAATTTTTCAAAGATCAGGGTCTTGTCAAATGAGTCAGCTCTTCACATCAGGTGGCCAAAGTATTGGAGCTTCAGCTTCATCAGTCCTTCCAATGAACACCCAGGACTGATCTCCTTTAGGATGGACTGGTTGGATCTCCTTGCAGTCAAGGGACTCTCAAGAGTCTTCTCCAACACCACAGTTCAAAAGCATCAATTCTTCAGCACTCAGCTTTCTTTATAGTCCAACTCTCACATCCATACATGACCACTGGAAAAACCATAGCCTTGACCAAATGGACCTTTGTTGGCAAAGTAACGTCTCTGATTTTTAATATGCTATCCAGGTTGGTTATAACTTTCCTTCCAAGGAGTAAGTGTGCTTTAATTTCATGGTGGCAATCACCATCTGCAGTGATTTTGGAGCTCAGAAAAATAAACTCAGCCACTATTTCCACTGTTTCCCCATCTATTTGCCATGAAGTGATGGGACTGGATGCCATGATCTTAGTTCTCTGAATGTTGAGCTTTAAGCAAACTTTTTCACTCTCCTCTTAAACTTTCATCAAGAGGCTCTTTAGTTCTTCACTTTCTGCCATAAGGGTGGTGTCATCTGCACAGCTGAAGTTATTGATATTTATCCCAGCAATCTTGATTCCAGCCGGTGCTTCCTCCAGCCCAGCGTTTCTCATGATGTACTTTGCATGTAAGTTAAATAAGCAGGGTGACAATTGGTGTACTCCTTTTCCTATTTGGAAGCAGTCTGTTGTTCCATGTCCAGTTCTAAATGTTGCTTCCTGACCTGAATACGTTTCTCAAGAGGCAGGTCAGGTGGACTGGTATTCCCATCACTTTCAGAATTTCCCACAGTTTATTGTGATCCACACAGTCAAAGGCTTTGACACAGTCTATAAAGCAGAAATAGACGTTTTTCTGGAACTCTCTTGCTTTTTCAATGATCCATGGGATGTTGGCAATTTGATCTCTGGTTCCTGTGCCTTTTCTAAAAAGAGTTTGAACATCTTGGAAGTTCATGGTGCATGTATTGCTGAAGCCTGGTATGACCGTTTAGGTACAACCTAAATCAAATCCCTTATGACAATATAGTGGAAGTGAGAAATAGATTTAAAGGACTAGATCTGATAGACAGAGTGCCTAATTAACTATGAACTAAGGTTTTTGACATTGTACAGGAAACAGGAATCAAGACTGTCCCCAAGAAAAAGAAATGCAAAAAAGCAAAATGGATGCCTGAGGAGGCCTTACAAATAACTGTGAAAAGAAGAGAAGAGAAAAGGAAAGATATTCTCATTTGAAAGCAGAGTTCCAAAGAATAGCAAGGAGAGATAAGAAAACCTTCCTTAGTGAACAATGAAAAGAAATAGAAGAAAACAATAGAATGGAAAAGACTAGAGATCACTTCAAGAAAATTAGAGATACCAAGGGAACATTTCATGAAAAGATGGGCTCAATAAAGGACAGAAATGATATGGACCTAACAGAAGCAGAAGATATTAAGAAGAGGTGGCAAAAATATACAGAAGAAAAAAAAAAATCCCCCCCAAAAAAACAAAAACAAACAAACAAACAGAAATATACAGAAGAACTGTACAAAAAAGATCTTCACAACCCAGGTAATCATAATGGTGTGATCACTCACACTCACCTAGAGCCAGACATCCTGGAGTGTGAAGTCAAGTGGGCCTTAGGAAGCATCACCAGGAACAAAGCTAGTGGAGGTGATAGAATTCCAGTTGAGCTATTTCAAATCCTGAAAGATGATGCTGTGAAAGTGTTACACTCAATATATCAGTAAATTTGGAAAACTCAGCAGTGGTTACAGGAATGGAAAAGGTCAGTTTTCATTCCAACCCCAAAGAATGGCAATGCCAAAGAATGTTCAAACTACCTCACAATTGCACTCATCTCACATGCTAGTAAAATAATGCTCAAAATTCTGGAACACAGGCTTCAGCAATATGTGAACCATGAACTTCCAGATGTTCAAGCTGGTTTTAGAAAAGGCAGAGGAAACAGAGATCAAATTGCCAACCTCCCATGGATCATCAAGAAAGCAAGAGAGTTTCAGAAAAATATCTATTACTGCTTTATTGACTATGCCAAAGACTTTGACTGTGTGGATCACAATAAACTGTGGAAAATTCTGAAGGAGATGGGGATACCAGTCACCTGACCTACTTCTTGAGAAACCTGTATGCAGGTCAGGAAGCAACATTTAGAAATGGACATGGAACAACAGACTACTTCCAAATAGGAAAAGGAGTATACCAAGGCCGTATATTGTCACTCTACTTATTTAACTTACATGCAGAGTGCATCATGAGAAACGCTGGGCTGGAGGAAGCACCGGCTGGAATCAAGATTGCTGGGATAAATATCAATAACTTCAGATGTGCAGATGACACCACCCTTATGGCAGAAAGTGAAGAAGAACTAAAACGCCTCTTGATGAAAGTTTAAGAGGAGAGTGAAAAAGTTTGCTTAAAGCTCAACATTCAGAGAACTAAGATCATGGCATCCAGTCCCATCACTTCATGGCAAATAGATGGGGAAACAGTGGAAATAGTGGCTGAGTTTATTTTTCTGAGCTCCAAAATCACTGCAGATGGTGATTGCCACCATGAAATTAAAGCACACTTACTCCTTGGAAGGAAAGTTATGACAAACCTAGACAGCATATTAAAAATCAGAGACGTTACTTTGCCAACAAAGGTCCATGTAGTCAAGGTTATGATTTTTCCGGTAGTCATGTATGGATGTGAGAGTTGGACTATAAAGAAAGCTGAGTGCCGAAGAATTGATGCTTTTGAACTGTGGTGTTGGAGAAGACTCTTGAGAGTCCATCCTAAAGGAAATCAATCCTGGGTGTTCATTGGAGGGACAGATGTTGAAGCTGAAGCTCCAACAATTTGACCACCTGATGCGAAGAGCTGAGTCATTTGACAAGACCCTAATGCTAAGAAAGATTGAGGGCAGGAGGAGAAGGGGACAAGAGAAGATGAAATGCTTGGATGGTATCACTGACTCAATGGACATGGGTTTGGGTACACTCTGGCAGTTGGTGATGGACAGGAAGGCCTGGCGTGCTGCTATTCATGGTGTCACAAAGAGTCAGACACAACTGAGCGACTGAACTGAACTAAACTGAACTTTAGTTTTCAGAAGGCCTAATAAAGTCACTTCCTTAACTTTGAAGCTCTTGATATGATGTTTGCAGCCGATGTGATCTGTCTGGGAAAGTTGATATTTGACAAGTTTGAGTTGTATCCTAGCCCGAGCCATTTTATTAAAGTAATTAATTACTGGTTACATGTTATTCAGGTAGTGATACTGCCAGGATACCAGATGGATGAAAAGTATCCCTGGAAGGATGTGGGGGATAACTTTGAAGAACCACACATAACTAGATTTCAAAGTTTCTTTAGGGCAAGGGTCATACTGCTTCCTTCTTAATGACAGTAATGACACATCCTGGCATCCTTCAATTAATCCACAATTAATTCACCTATTAGACAAAAGACATTAACATCATTTTGAGGGATGGAAAGCCTGAGAGAAAATGTATTAAGTATTTTCCAAAGTATGACATTTGAAAATTAGTGTCTTGGAAATTGTGTGTGTCTGTGTGTTAGTTGCTCAGTCGTTCCGACTCTGCAACCTGTGTACTGTGCCTGCCAGGAATTGCCTGTCCATGGAACTCCCCAAGCCAGAATACTGGAGTAGGTTGCCATTCCCTTCTTGAGGACTTAGAAATTGTGATCCTCATCAAAGAATTATATAAAATTTTGGAAAAAATATAACCCATTTCCTCTGTACTCAAAGCCATCCATTTCCGTCTCCAAAGTCATAATACATATAAGCAAAATAAAGTCCCCAGGTGGCACTGTAGAAAAAAATATAAGTATTAAAATTAAAATCATATATTTAGGATTGTTGATCCTGAGTCAAAAACAACAGAATGATCTCTGTTCATTTCCAAGGCAAAATATTCAATATCACGGTAATCCAAGCCTATTCCCCAACTAGTAATGCTGAAGAAGCTGAAGTTGAATGGTTCTATGAAGACCTACAAGACTTTTTAGAACTAACACCCAAAAAAGATGTCCTTTTCATTATAAGGGACTGGAACGCAAAGGTAGGAAGTCAAGAAACACCTGGAATAACAGGCAAATTTGGCCTTGGAGTATGGATGAAGCAAGGCAAAGGCTAATAAATTTTTGCCAAGAGAATGCACTGGTCATAGCAAACACCCTCTTCCAACAACACAAGAGAAGACACTACACATGGACATCACCAGATGGTCAACACTGAAATCAAATTGATTATATTCTTTGCAGCCAAAGATAGAGAAGCTCTATACAGTCAGCAAAAACAAGACAGGGAGCTGACTGTGGCTCAGGTCATGAACTCCTTATTGCCAAATTTAGACTTAAACTGAAGAAAGTAGGGAAAACCACTAGATCATTCAGGTATGACCTAAATCAAATCCCTTATGACTGTACAGTGGAAATGAGAACTAGATTTAAGGGACTAGATCTGATAGACAGAGAACCAGATGAACTATGGATGGAGGTTCATGACATTTTACAGGAGACAGGGATCAAGACCATCCCCATGGAAAAGAAATGCAAAAAGGCAAAATGGTTGTCTGAGGAGGTCTTACAAATAGCTGTGAAAAGAAGAGAAGCTAAACACAAAGGAGAAAAGGAAAGATATTCCCATTTGAATGCAGAGTTCCAAAGA